>NC_051846.1:176806944-176810812 GCF_002237135.1 Teleopsis dalmanni
ATGGGAGAATCCTGCGTTTCAGCATTATTTGCTAGCTGATCACTATCCTTTCGGGAGCCTTTCTGATCTATGTATAAACAACGCTAAACCGTGCTATTACAACGGACCATTATTTGAGACCAAGTGGGCTTTGATATACACGGCTTCCACTCCAACCTAACCTAACCTAATAAATGTCACATACCACTTTAATAAATATATAAAATATAGGCGACATACAAAGTGATTAATATAGAAAAAATTCTATGCAAGTAGAAATTTATGGAATATATATTTAGCTCTGAGCGACTTTCGTTATACATAAATCCAATTGTCCATACTAACAGAGTCAATATTATTCTTATATCATTCTCACAATTATGCTTCAAAAAAACTGATAAATTATTTATATTAAAAAAAACAAAGATCCAAAGGGTTCTGTTAGAAATGAAAGACAACAACAAAAATTTTAGTTTTAGTTGATTGAAATTTGGCGTTGTATAGTCAAGCAACTTTCAATAAATTAACTAAAATCTTTGTTGTTGTTTTTCATTACTATTTGAACCTTTAAAAACATATTCAATTTTTTAATTATTTTTATTTACAAATATTTTGATTATACAATTTATATTCAAAATTATATTATATATTGTATTTATGAACCAATCTTTTTTTTCTGCGTATTTTATTTTTTTTTATTTTTAATTTTATATTCAAAATAACCGAAAATTTATAATAACACAATAATTATCACACAAAAAACCATCTTTAAATTACCATCTATTAACCATTTAAAATAATTGCAAAATTTGTGAAAAAAATTGTCAATAAATAAAATATTTAATTGTAGACACAAAATCCATAGAAATGTAGCGTGTTGAGATGATACTAATTATTAGTTTTTATTATACATAGGGTTTATATATTTATATTTGTTGTTTAAACAAAATGATAAGATAAATTACAATAACGCAAATTTATTTAAAGCTGTGACAACTGAGCGCTTGCGATGCCGCCAGCAGATCACTCATGATACATTGTATCTCATGATATCTCATGATACAATGTATTTTTCGCACGCGCTCGGAATCCAAAACTAAATTATAATTAAAATAATATATTAATTAAATATAATAAAATAAATTAAAACGGAAAAAAGTTGCGTGTTTCCCAAGTCCATCAACAAACATCGCATTTCGATCGCCGCGTAACCCGCGCGGCATCGCTTCAGCAATCAAATTGAATGACATGCAATAGAACCGCTCACCATGTAGACTTGTACGAGAACCGCTCGTACAATTAATTCAGACAAATCAACAAGGTTTTAAGATTATTTACAGAATTTGAGACTTGCTATTTAAGTATGCACAGTACACACTTGGCTTTTTATTTCAATTTTACAGTTTATCGCGAACGAGTGGTGTTGTAAAGTAAACATATAATAAAATTTAATAATTTTATTTACAAAACAATATATATAAAATAAAATTAATAAAAAACTAACTATAAACACTGTTTCAAAATGAAGATTGAATACAGCAAGGATATAGCACAACCTCCGGCCCATTTGGATTTAAAATTTTTCGAAGATGTCATCGAAAACGCTCTACGTCAATCTACATTCAAAATCCACAAAATCCATTTTTCGATGGGCAGTAAAACAGGCGAAAATTATTGTAGTGAAATCTATCGTGTGCAGATCACTTATAGTGGAAACAACTATGAGAAGTTAAAAAATTTATCTCTGATTATCAAAAGTATGTTACAAACTGAAGCCACTGATTTCCTGATTGACTTGGATGTTTACATCAAAGAAAAAGTTATGTACCGTGACATCTTACCACGCCTAGAAATGTTATTACCAGATGGTGCTAAATTCGGTGCAAGGTTGGTATGAATAGTACTCAATCAGCTACTCGCGTATCACATAATAATACTATAACGATAATAGCACAAAAGTCAAAATGAAATTATAATTAAAATAATATACATTCATTAAATTGGGTGCAAGGTTGGTATGAAAATTTTTTACAAAATGTGTAGCAGATTAGTTGAAGGAAATAACTTCAAATATCAAACTAAAAAAAGTGTTTTATGATTATGTGCAAATATTATGTATGCATTCTATGTAATGGCGAACTCAAACTATTAGGAAAATGCATTCTATGAAAGGTTTAATCGGATTTTATTTTTATAGGATAACAGCTTTGTTATATCGGTAAAAAAAAGGGACATCGAAGTTTTTAGATCTTCTCATAGCTAAAGATAAACACTGACACATGGACTGAAACACAGTTTTCTCTTCATTCGCAAAACCACAACCTCCACAAAAATCATTATAAGATAGACGAAGTTTCATAGCACGTCTTCCTACTACACAGTGACCAGTCAGCGCCGATACCGTAATACTGAGCAGGTAACGCCTTAGTTGAAGCAGCTGACTGGTGCGTTTTTTGGTCTAGTTTAAACCAGGTCAAAACCTGGAGATCTAACAAAATAATTCATCTCTTCAATCTTGCTTGGCAATGCTCAGATATTTTTGTTTGTTTGGTAGTTTAACTGTCACAAGTGGGATACCAATATCTAAGAACTGAATGTCGGGAAGCAGAGTACCTGTCTCATCTCTTCTACAGTTGCCCGCGATGTCCCTATATCAAGGAAACCAAGTGAGTTGTATACTAACACATCTAATTAGCTCCTTAAAGGATACTCGGCATTCTTGAATTGCTACTGTAGTGCCTACTGGGGATTTAATGACAGCTTGACTGTCCGAAAAAATTACAATTTTTCACAATTATTATATTTATAAAAACTTTTTGTGTTTATAAAAACACAAAATATTCATTTAAACATATTGTCATATCGCCTTCTGAGTTCTTTTTTTCTGAAGCAATACAGATCTGTCAACAATCAACCAATGCATTACAGGGTTTATTCATACTAGCGGCAAATTAACTCTTTGAAAAGTTTTTAGTTACGTTCACACTACCATTAGACTTAAAGGTTTAAATTTTTTTTTATTTTATATAATTACCATATATTAAATATTTATATAAAATAGTACACAGATACACAACTGTTACTAACACAAAAAAAATGTTCCCTATGAGAAACCAGTTCTAAACAGATTTCGGAATAGCCTTCAGCCTCCTCTTACTCGTTTCTATTAGATACCGATTTCAAGTAGATTTTGAAAGGGCGCTAAGTTCCAACTGAAATGGTTGTCAACAGACAGAAAAGTTGTTAATATACCACTTAGGTACATTGATGTTGAGATATAAAAAAAAATAGGAAAACTATGATACTTGTTAAGTTCTTATATGCCTCTTTGTAATAATGCATGAGCTTGATGCAAAATTTAACAAAACTGGAAGACAGTTTGATTACTGTTTCACTTTGCGATAAGTACTTATAACAAACCATACAAACTTAGAACAACGACTATCGGGCCGTGAGCATAACTCTTCAACGATTTTAACGTGGCTTTCGCAGTTTTAGATTATTTTTGTTCTGCATTCTAATAGCTGTTAGATTATTTAATTGACACTTCAGTTCACAGCATTAATAGTTTACGGTTACGTTTTTGACGATTTAGATTCGTTATGTTAAGTATACCATCTCAAGATCCAATTTTTCAATTATATTGCGAATACTAAAATATTTTTTTTCATTTTAGATTATATTTTAGCCTTAAGGAACCAATTAAAACTCTAGTTTTCGAAGATCTATGTGACAAAGGTTTCGAAGTCGCATCAAGAGAATCGGGCTTAGATGTAGCACATGCTCGCCTCGTATTACAAAAACTTGCACAATTTCATGCAACATCTATGGTGTTGGCTAAAAAGGTGAATAATATTAAATATATTTGTAGAGGTTTAATAAACATGTA
>NC_051846.1:176810912-176816995 GCF_002237135.1 Teleopsis dalmanni
AGGCAACTCATGCGCATCACGTTTACACACGTGTTGCGATTTTTCTTTGGTTTTTTTTTAGGTAGTGCAATTCGCATTTTTTACTGCAATGGGACAGTTTGTTTTGATGTGCTTGGATGCAGGCGACGCATTCTAATCACTGGAATTACCACTTTATTTATATTTTCCAAACTGCTGCATTTTTACCCGTACTTCGTGTAGCAGCAACAGCTATTAACTCCTTTTACATTTTCGGTTTTGTGTGCTCCATTGATTTCTGATGCATGTCACTGTTGTCATTTCTGTCGGTAACGCTTTAGTAAATCTTAGTGCCTATGCCGTTGTTGACATTGCTATTAATTAAATATTTTTAATTCTATTTTTAAATAACTGAACTACTAGCCTGCTACAGTTTGTGCACGGATTGCCATGAACTTGTTACAATTAATTTCAAATTTCAGTGATTTTTATATTATATATATTTCAAAGTTCAAAACAGTGGATATTACATAAAATAATAAAAATTTCTTCCTACTCTTTCCTACTCGTTTTATGTTATCATCATAATCTATACTTCTATACTTCTATGTTCTATAAACATAACGATTAGTGGGTCAATATAACAAAATCCAGGGCATTAATTCCTCAATGAAGTATATTAAAAGCATTTCTTTATACACTATTCACTTCTAACATATACATACTGATCACATATCTAGTGCTTCTTATACTGATATGCTAGTGACCTCTAAAAGAACCAATACCGAAAAATTATCGAAAAATGTATAAAAGTAGTAAATGCAATAAAATTAACATACAAACTCAAATTTTAAGATTGATTTGGAAAGGTGGATGTTACATAAATGACATGACACTCCTAGGAACAGAAAGGAAAAACAACACAGCTAAAAATAAACTTTTAAAAATAAAGCCCAGCTGAAACATTTGTAGTTCTAAGGAAATTAGTTATCTGCATTATTAAATATAATTCTTCAAATATTGAAGAATTGTATAAAGATTTGAATTGTATAATTGTATAAAAACGTTAAGATTATTACTAATTCGTCATAGTTCATTAAGAACTTAATGTATATAAAGGAATTAATTGCATATCATCAAAGACTGCATATTCATGTCCACCCATGTAGTATTTTTTTCAACGAAACTAATAAAAAGAGAAATTTAAAATGGACCAACATTTTAGATTTTTTTTCCCTCTTAGAAACAAATGTATCAATATTATCATCATCGGCACTACAACTCACGTCCGGTATTGACGGCATTTACATCTTTCTCAATTGCGAATTAATAACTTCAGTTAGTCGGACCTATATTCTGAGAGTCTTGTTCTATGCCACATTTCCAGCGCAAACATAAAATTTGCCATACTCTTGCTGCAAAGAGTATTTCGAGTAATTTTCTCTTTGCTCCAGCTGCCTCGATGACTCCAGTCGGAACTATATTTCCAGAGTTCTGATATACGCCGCGTAGACATCAGCGTACACATAAAATTTGCCATAATATTTTCTGCAAAGAATATTTCGAGCAGTTTTCTCTTAACTCATACGAGCTAAAATGTCGCACTCATCGATATCTACCAAGCAACAAATGAGGTTATGAACAATGCGTGGGGCTAACAATTTTCAGTAGTTAATTTCTTTCAAACGTAGCTAAAAGCTCAAAGTCTTTTTTGCGGAACACCAAAATCTTAGATTTATACAAGAATACTCGTATACCATTATCTCATAGAGCAATAGATAAGACGTTATGGTAATGTTTCTGAATTTAAAAAGCTTTGGCTTCTTTAAATTTCACCAATCTTCTCTTTATTTCTTCATTTATATTATTATCAGCTGCTATAATTAATCCAATTAATCCAATTAATCCAAATAATTAATTGGGTCAATTGGACTCACAAGCTTTTGTTAAATATTGTTGCTTTAAACAAATTTATTTATTTTTTTATATAAAATCGATTGTAAATTAATTATTAATAAAAAATATATATGCAAGTATATGAGCATGTATATCTAGTATACTAAATGCCAGCAAAAGAACAGAAGCTCAACTAAAATTCTGTGTTTATTTTTAAAATATGAATTATAAATAAAAATTTTTTAAATATATTATCATTATATGTATGTTACTTATTACCACAAAAATATTTACATTTTGATATTGTCATATATTAATTAAAAAAATATTATTTATGTATCATAACCATAAATGCCAGCATGCATTTTTTGCCACACTTGCGAGCCACCGAAAAGGCCTATTGCCATTAGTATATATTATATTTTCCATTATATTTAATTGCTATAAGATAAATATTTTCTTATCAGTATAATAAATAGTAAAGTCAATGATTTTTTTAAATATAAAATGTATGTGTTAAATTTCCTTAAATATGAATACCTACATATATTTAATTTCCTATAAATTTCAATTATTTCCTATAATCAAGACATCTTTTAAAATAAACAAATTTTCAAGCTAAGCTGTTACGCTCTATTAAATTAACAATTCTTTCAGATTATTCTTGACACGTAATAAACATTTCAGTTGCCGTAGTCCCTGTTTCGTTTCCATTATGCTACCCTAAATATCTAATAACCAAGAATAAAATCCAAAAAGTCGACGTTTAATTACCGGAAATCGCACTTGGCACATGAATTTCAATATGAAAATTGAAAAAAATACTGGCGCTGTGAAACAAACTTGAGTTCCACCTGAACTACCATCACTTGAGACTATTTAACATACATATATAAAGATATATTTTGTTGTTTGGATTGTTGTTGTTTATCATAATTAATTTTGAATTAAATTTTTCTATATAATGTACAATTTTTTTAATATGTGTATATTGTTGCCAAACCGTCTGCGACAGTGCTTAAGTCAACAACCCGTTTCCAAGCAATCCATTTTACGTACTTTACATATTTCTTGTGAGGAAATGCTTAAATAGGCGCTTGTTGGTTGGACAACTTCTTTGTACTCATATGCGTCAGGTCAAGAAGTTAAGATAGTATAATGTATTCTTTAAATGCTGTTAGCAGAGACTAATTTGTAATTCATAAATTCTTATAAAGACAAAATTGTTGGGTTGATGTGTCTTATTTGTATGCTATAAATAGGGTAAATGAAGCAATTTGCAAACACTACAGAACGACAACTCCATAATAACTTTCTTCAGTATGCATTCAACTAAGTACTTAATATGAAATAAAAAGAAATGTTTTATGCTAAATTATTCTTTACGATTTCTAAGCAAACTTGTAAACACTTTAAAATTTATTGAAGAAACCTATATTTTTTGAAGATTAACATTTCATATTAAATAATATAAAAACTTTTTAATAGTAATCGGTTAAACATTAAAAGTAATTTATCTCTCTGGAAAAAATAAATGTTATTAATTCTAAACTGTTTAGTTTTAATTCTAAATATTATGGCACGTTTCCACTGGCTTCATTAGACAACTTACTGGAGATTCATACAAAGGGGTGCACAATGGATCATGCTGGTCCCTGTGCATAAAGGTCTTAGTCTAACCCATAAACCAATACATTACATTACTTGAGATTCAAATAATTCAAGCAATCTCAATCTTACTTGAATCTCAAGACTTTGCCAAGGCTTCCTCACACTCACTTCTCAAATATTGGTGTTCCACTTGCAACAATTAATCTGGCCATCAAACAACAATATCTGAACAGTCGACTACTATTTAATTTCAATGCAATACACATATATACTTGCATCGTAAGTTGACGTTCACAATCTTATATACATACTTATGTTCACCGCCGTATATGTCCACTTGGGAGATCACCGCTGTATATATTCACTTGGTTGCATCCATGAGACTTGGTATAGTGTATTTTAGTAAAGAAGGATTGCGGCACAACAACAAAATACATTGTAATACCTCTGTTAGTTATTTTTTAGTATGTATTTTGTTGTTATTTCTTTATTATTAAATTATTATTCGCACTGTGACCATCGGGCCTATTGTCCCTACCTCTCAGCGTCAATAAAAGTTTTTCTTTTGATAAGCCTATACAATCCTGTACCTATATAATTGTATAGGTATCAATAAGTGATTTGGATTGTGCTTACCCTGGTAGGCTATTCCAGTATTCCTTTTTGTTTTGGTTCTCTTTCATTTTTATGGGAAAGAGGAAGGCACTCTGTCCTAGTCTACAGAATGGTTCGGCCCCCATCAGCGGTATAGCTGCTCCTTTCCTGGCTAGTTTCTCTGCGTATTCATTTCCCCGTACGAAAGTATATCGCGGTACCCAGATAATCGATACCTGATTTAATTCGCTGAGCAAGTTTAGCACTTCAACGCATTCTCGCATCAGTCTTAAGGTCAGCTGATGCCAGTTTAGTGCCTTGATAACCGCTCGGCTGTCTGTTTGTTATTCCGTAATTTACAATATTTAGGTTTCCCAATGCTTCCTAATTCCCTTCAAATTTTCTATTTCCAGAAAAAATCGATAAAATATTAAAATTTCCTTGACGTGTGAAAATATTTAATATTTATAAAGTACATTTACCACTAATTAATATTTTCTGAAAAAATCGATTAAATATTTAATTTTTCTTAAGGTGCGGAAATATTTATTTTTTAAAAAGTACATTTAGCATTAATTACCATTTCGTATTTTCTAATAATTATTTCAATTCTTATTCTTAATTTTTATTAAAAAATTTAAAAAATAAAGAAGAAATATGATATATGTATGTAAAATGTGATATGTATATGTTTTTTATTTTTTTTTTTTTTTATTAAAAAGACTTTTTAAGGTCATTGACTTGTTGACATTCAATGTCAATTATGCTTTCCTTCCTGTTACATCTTGTCGCCTTGCTTTCACGGTCGCTTTTTTTTCTTTTTAGATTTTGTAATAAATAAAAATGTTGACATTAATGACAGTGCATAAGTGCATAATGCAAATGAGGGGAAGTACAAATTGTTTGGGTATCGCCTTTAAAAAATTTGTGATTAAAATTAAGACAACATTTTTTATATAAATTTAATTTATTTATAAGATACTATATTAATAATATTATAATTAAAATATAATAAAAATAATTAAATAATATAATTAAAATAATAAAAAAAATAGTAAAATCTTATAATTTTTTAATTTTTACAGGTTACGGTTCAAACATATCTACAACAGATCTAAACAGATTTTTTATAACAAAAGTAAGTAATTTTTATGTTTATGGCTTTTTTTAATTTTATACTCCACACCAATTACTAAATTACTCAAATAAAATAAATACTTATTTGTTAAAAATTATTTTTTATTTATTTATTTGTAAAATTAATTTTAAAGTTAGCTATGAATAAAGGAGTGGACTACTAGATTCTGCGCCCTGTTATTACTATATTGTATAAATGTGTTAAATAATCCAATATTCCTTTAAAGTAATTACAAAATTTATTTACTACAAATATCTTAAGCTGAAATTGTGATTTATGTAAAAAAAACAATATAATAATAATATTGTTGACAGATTTATATTCTTTTTCATTTCTTGATTTTTTGAAATCATAGCTATAAAAGTGCCACCCACACAGACAATTTGAATAGCAAATTAATTACGACCACCAACGGCTAAGTATCTTTTTGCATTAATGATAGAAGGAATACCTCATCCCATTGGTGCACATAAAAAAAGTATAGAATCATTTTTCACAGCAGTGATGTAAAAACTCCTATTGCATTTGGATGCTTACTGAAGTATTATCAACTGTGCTGTAATGCAAAGCATTGGATTAAGCATGAGTTGCATTAACCTAACTGATATTTATACACTTACAAAAAGTGCATAGTGGATTTAAAAATTAAATCAGCTTAACTTTAAATATCTCTCATTTTTCATCGTAAAATATTTATATTTACATGAAAATATTTTTATCGTATTTACAGTATACGAATATATGAGTATATGCTATTATTTCTCGTCTA
This sequence comes from Teleopsis dalmanni, assembly GCF_002237135.1. Lineage (NCBI taxonomy): Eukaryota > Metazoa > Arthropoda > Insecta > Diptera > Diopsidae > Teleopsis > Teleopsis dalmanni. The sequence goes on from NC_051846.1 coordinate 176,816,879, forward strand.
TTTAATGTTGTCCTTGTCTGTCCGCCAACAATTAAAAACGATCATTAAATTAAAGATATAAGCTTTTTGATAATAATAGCCACAGTTAAATTATCAGATGGCCTAATAAAAAATAAA
>NC_051846.1:176817095-176827606 GCF_002237135.1 Teleopsis dalmanni
CAAGTCAACATGAACGCTCTTTATATGTCGTCAAATGGCCTCATACGGATCACTTGTTGTAATTTTTGCAGAATTTGTTTAAAAGAGATAGTTTTAGAAGAAGTTTACGTTAGAATATAAAACAAAAACTTTTGATATTATCCACCTATTGGCAAAAAAAAGTACCAGGCAAAAGTGCTGATATACAAGAAATTTGATCAAATCAGCTGATTAAAATGCAAACTAATTGTTAAAAATTTGTAACAGTTGATTTAAAGCTTTTACATTTACGATAAATATGAAAATTGCGTGGATTCTTATATTTCTTATAAATATAGCTGTTTGTTTTGTCAGCCGATCGCTTCAGTCACAATGAATTCAGTTTTATAACTTAAGCAATAGCTAAGCGAGATCTATAATCATGATCAATTTTATAATAATTTTTATCTATTTGGTTTTTTTCCAACGAAATTGAAATTTCTTTTTTTTTTCTCTTGCCATAGAATTTTAAGTCTTGATATTACGAGGACGGTTTGATAAGTCAGTGACTTTTTGAATAAAACAAATTTTTTTCGGCAAATAAACATTTTATTTTTCTACATAATCATCTTTTTCCTCGATACATCTAGTTCAACGTTTTTCTAATTTTTTTATTTCCTCCAAATAATAGGTTTTCTCAAAGCTCTCAAAATACGCGTTTGTTTCGGTAATGACTTCTTCATTCGACTCAAATCTCTTACCGCCCAGCCATTTCTTTATGTTTGGAAACAGAAAATAGATGCACGGGGCTAACTCTGGAGAATAAGCTGGATGGGGTAGCAGTTCGTATCCCAATTCGTGGATTTAATCAGCACACGAAATTCACTTTTTTCCATTTTCGTAAAAATTCACGAGGTTGTCAGCTTTGAACGGCTATCAAACACCAACTGAACGACGTAGCTTGTTCAAAATTACAAAGTTGCCCACTGGTAGATTACAGTTGACGGTAGCACTGTTGCATTTAGAGTAACTGCGCGGGAAATTCAAAAAGTCACTGACTTATCAAACCGCCCTAGTATAAGAGTCACAATACAAAAATACCAAAACATATTACAACATAAGATTTTATTATATATAGATTTTATTATATGTATTTTACTATAACAATACTTTAAAATAAAAAGCATTTATTGTCATCAAAAAAGAATTCTTGAATTTTTGTTAACATATCATATATTAATTAGCTATGAAATAATATGTATTCTCCACACATACCTAAGAATATCACTAAATAATATTTTTTGTCAAATATTCAGAGAAGTGGCCCCACTGTTGCCGGTTAGGAAAAATAAAAATCAAAACACAATCAGCAATGTCTCTTCTCTCGCGAACTCCACATACAAGCAACAATAACAACACGAGTGGCCCTTTTCATTTTGTTTTGTTCATTGCACCGCTTTCCCGTTGGAACTTGTACATCCATTGGAAATTCTTTTGCTGTTGGAGCTTCGCACAATACAAAAATTATCCCATTATATTGTCAGTGTTTGTTGAAGGAAGTTTGTTCGCATCGTCGGTGTACAATAAAACTAATTTTTAACGTTTTTTTTTTAAAGAATTGTGGCGAAAAATTTTTATATGAAATAAATTTTAAACAAAGTGCGATAATATTAAAAATTAATACATGTTTATTAAAATAAATTAATAACAATTTTTGTGCGCTTTATTTTGTATCGTCTTTTGATGGATATTTCTCGACAACAGTATAAAGAAACTCCCGTCAAAAAAATTGATAAAATTTTGAAAATAACTTGGATAAAAAATAACAGTTTTGCAATATTATTATTAATAGTGAAATAATTGAATGACATATATAATTTCGATATATAAACAAAAATATATACAATAAATACAATTTTATTTTTTAACTGTTAAAATTTTAACGGTAAGTTAATTATTATTAAATAATTTTGTGTTATATTATTTTACATTAAAAAAGTGTATAAATGTTATATTTACAAACAATAACAAAAGAAATACTTGCAAAATATACTACCTATATAAAATAATTTTTTTGTGTAATAATTTATTTACAATCTGTCTTATGAATCTCCATAAGTTAATAAAATTTGTGTATAACTAAATATTTAATAGTAGTTTTTTAATTTCATAATTTAATATATATGGAGTTAAATACAATATTGAAGTTCAATTAGGGTCAGAAAAATTTTTATTCAATAAATTAATGTTTGTACTTAAAAATATTCTTTTTTTAAAAAAAAATTTTTTTTAATATAAATATTTATAAAAGATTAGGTTATCGACATTCAGTTAGACAGCCATATATTAATATATACAATGCCAAGGTTCAGATCTTCTTCGCTCTTCTTACGATCGTTCGCAAATATTTGTCATACGGATAAGTGTTTCTCTAACGATTTTTTTGTATACAAATTATTATTGTTAGCACCTTCCTAATGTATAGATAGATATACCATAATGCAAATATTATAAGTGTGTACATGTTTATCTAAAGACATAAATATTAAAAATATATTTGTAAATAGGTTGTTTGATAAATTTAATTTTTAAAAATAAATATTCATTCATTATGTTAAATTTTTAATAATTTTATTTTAATTTATTGAGTCACAATAATTTCCAAGATTGAAACCATCTTCCATTAGTGAAACCATTAGTAATTTTCAAAAAAAATAAACAATAATATTTTTTACATATTTAAAAACAATTAAATCAATACATTTTAATTAATAATAATAACGAATGCCTAATATATAACAATAAAGGATTTATACTTTCATGATTTATTAATTATATTATTGTAGTTCATTTTGTTGTATTTTTAGTGATTTTGAGTATGGGAAGCATTCAAGCATTATAATTTTTATTGCACTATGTGCTTACTTTAAATTTCTATATTAAAATGAATATCCCAATTGGACACAAATTCTTATAATTGTGAGGACATTTATTAAAATTTTGATCTAAAATAAATAAGAATTATAATTTTAAATAAAATAAATAAGTAACTAATAACTATTACATCAAATAATTGTCTTCCGGGTGTGCACGTATATAAACATGTATCATTCATGGACGAAATAAACTGTAACATCTCAGAAAAAAAATAATTTAAACGCTTACATTAAAATTGGTAATACAAACTCTTACAATTGTTAAGCTATTTTTTAAAGTTTTGAACTAAAATAATTGAGAATTATAATTTTAAATATGAATTAGTAATTGAGAACTTTAATTTTTGATCATTTTTATGCTGCAGTATTCTAAAGTATATAATATTCATTTTCGTTATATACTAGTTAGTCAAACTATCTTTAAAACTATCTTTAAATAATCGTTTTTTTCAGTTTCGTCAAAAAAAAACTATTAATATCTAAATCGAAGAAGCGATTGTTTTTTTTAGGAAAACCTAGCAAAATATCGCAGTTTTATCATTTTATCTAAAAAAACTATTGCAAATGCAACAGCTACATTAAAGTATCACAAAATTATCGTCAGTTCGAATGTAATTTCGATAACTATTGTATTTGTTCGTTTTTACTAATACAATAGCTACACTAAAATATCACTAATTCAATAGAAATTTCAATAGAAAGTGATTAACTGCGTTAAAAAACTATCGTAAATACAGTAGCTACTCTTAAGTAATACAAAATTATTGCTTATTTGTTAGAAATTTCGATATATGTATATCGTTTATTATCGTTTTTGTAACAGTTTCTGTCATGAAAATTTTATCACCTGCGTAAGTGAACTACCGCAAAAACGAACTATAGCGATTTTTATTTGCATATGCTTCATATTTCACATAAGGAAATATTTCTATATTTCATTAGCTTTATAGAAACTGTTTTTAATGTTAAATATTCAAAGTTTCTGCAAACAATATGTTTTGGAATAATTTGTTTTAGAAATCATAACATAATTTGAAAATTATTACATATGAAAAATTACAATAAATTATATAAAAATGATATATGCATTTTTCTATACTTAACATAGCACTACCCTCACGAGAAATAGTAATAATAAAATAAACACCAATCCTCTTAACACGTAGTTCCTTATCAATTTGTGCAAATTTACCCAGCAAAATTTTGCTGGGCTTAAAATTATACATTTGGGAACTTATAAAGCTTTATTGCATTTCGAACAAGCAAACAACAACAATTTTAAGCGCAGCATAAATTCATATTTAAATAACAATAACAACACAAATATTATTGCCACTCATGTACATACGACGCTCTTCCCACACATCGAAATCAACAGCAGTAAAAGGGATTTAGTTTGGGAATTTATTTATGTTTATTGAAAATTGTCTGTAAATGTAAATGTAAATCATTTTTCCTCCCTTGATTTTTTATATTTTTGTTTATTAATTTTTTTTTTGTTTGCTGCTGTGCATATAAATTTTGTTTTTGCGGCAATTATTTATCTTAACTTTTTTTAACATCATTTTTGGCATTGACTTGACTTTGGAAGGAGAAAATATTGATTCTAAATAACAAATTTATTTTTGCAACACTACTTTCTTCTATTTAAGGAAATACTAAATATTTTTTATTACATACATGCATATGTACATATGTATAAAACATTGTAAATATTTAAGCACAAGTAAGTTAGTTGTTAATGTATCCCCGTGTGACGAAAAAAACGCACAAAATAAAAAGCATAACACAATGACAATAACAACAAATAGAAAAAGCACGGTGGGGTTGCACTTCCATATGTTTTTACATTGTTTTTGTTTTTCGCTTGCTTTGTTAAAAATTTGTATTGTTTTTGTGAATTTTTTATGGGGAATCAAAAACAATGCAATGTGCAAGTTACCATTGTTTGCAAAAATAAGCATTGGAGTTTCAGTTAAGTGAAGTTAAAATTCATGAAAAGAAACCAGAAAAAAGGAAATATAAAACAATAATAATACGCATTTATTTTAACTTTTTTAAAAGGAGGAAAACAAGTTTTAATAGTAAATACAGAGTAAAAACTGGATAAAGTTTAAGTTAATTACTAAAACTAATACACTGCTTAAGAAAATTACAAAAAAAAAGTGATTTAATTGACGTTATTAACTCTATAATGTTATATTATTATATAAAATCTGCAATCTAACAAATCTAGATTTGCTATCGAACTGTTAATTTTTGCTCCTATTTTATGATCTAATCGAATATGTTTAGAACATTGGCGTAACTACATTTTTTAGGCCTGTAAGCAAATTCTAACTAAGGGGCCCCTACCAACATACTAAGGGGCCCCTCTTTTTATACTCTTTACACGAAAAAATGTAAAAAGGGTATATAAGGTTTGTCAATATTTTTGTAACGCATTAAAGGAAACTTCGGAAATACCATTAAGTATATATCAGTATACTTTTACACTTCAAACTACTCTCTCAGCTTTTGAACTCTTCGAATAAAACTTTATACACATACTTTGCGGGAGCGCACCCTGTTCACCATTTGATTTGATTGAAATTGGACGTCTATTTCTTGTAGCTGTGATATAAACTTAACAATCGGATATAAGGTTTCTCCGTTTTTAATAAAGGTATTCAAATGGAATATGGTGTATACAGTACTGATATTTGCAAAAGACAACGTACAAAATTATTTTCAAATGGGTTTAAATTTAGATATAGCTTCCATATAAACTCTCGATCAAGACACATATTTTTCTTAGAAAAACTTTTTTATTTCATAAATAGGTTTAATATTTTATTTGAAGTACATACATATTATGTACTTTAAATTTAAAATTTACGTATCTTTTATAAAATGCAATATGAAATTATTCCAACAAAAAACGTTTCGTCCCACTTTTGAGAATTTATTAAAAAGAAATACAATGAATACAAAAATTTATAGTGGGGCCCCCTAAATTCGGGGGCCCGAAAGCGTTGCTTCCAGTTGCTTCCCTGTAGTTACGCCACTGGTTTAGAATAATCTCAACATGCAACATACATTTCTATTATCAAACAATCTAAAACTGCTGTTAATTTCAGAGTAATTTTATTGATCTGATAAATATCTAGTGTTATAAATTAATCTGGAGTAATATATATTTTGAATTTGAATTCAATCTAGATTTACTCTCAATATGTCACATATTGTTGCCCGATCAAACGTTTTTAGAGTAACATTATAACATTTTTGTAGTTGTGATAGTACACATTTATATTTTTCATAAATACATCTGACGAAACAAATCACACTTTACCTCTCAAGTCACATAAAACAGCTATTAATTTCAGTATAATCTTGCTACAATCTTGGTATTTCTAGAGTGTTATAAATTAATCTCGAGTATTATGCATTTCGCTCGAGATTTACCAATTGAAAATGATTATTGCACTAAAAAAGCATCTCGATTGAGAAAGGTACTAGATTTACCCAGATTTACTAAACAAAAATTAAATTTCATTAACCAATCGAAAATAAAACTATACTCAAAATAAATCTCAAATGAAAATATTAAACGTCATAATTAAATAAACATATATAGTGATCAAAAAAATAATTCCACATTAGTTCAATTTTTCCAAAATACAGTAAAGAAACAACAAAATAGAAAAGCAAAATAATAATAGAAGAAAGAAACATTAATTCTCTTCTAATTTTAATTAATTTTACAGGAATTTATTTGCATTAAATAAAAAAAAACTGAATACCAGTGATCCAGTGACCTAATTTTGAAAGTAAAAAAACACATTTTAACACAAAATTGAAAAAGTATAGTAAAAACAAAATTTTATTTCTTAACTATTTTATAAACGATTTAACAGCACTTAAGACTTTTTAAATAGTAAGAAGACGACGGCTACACAGAAACTGGATTGCGAATAAAATAAGACCTAAGAAGTAAATATTCAAAATAATGGCCTTAATTCTTTTCATTAGTTGAAATATAGTTGTTGATTTGATTTGAATATAGTTGTTTACTAAACAAAGTAATTAAAATTGAATGACTAAAGATAGAGATTTGATCGTAAGCACCCATTAACATACATCTTACAACAATTGAATTACTTGAATTTACTTTGAAGGTTTAATTAATCATCCCGAAACCTCTTCACAACAAATAACTAAACAACCCGATCGTAATGTGATGTTTGAACGTTTGTTTCATTTTTATTTCAATAAAAGGAAAATATGCTCGTTTGTTTAATTCATTTATTGAATTTATATTATATAATCATTTCCAAAGCTATGAAACTGGATTATATACTAAAAGACCCAAACAGTCAGATACGTTAGACTACTAAACAGATAAAAAGGCATCAATAAGTTGCCTAATGTGCGATAGTCGTTAGGTAAGTTCCCGCTAATATTTTGCAAAAAATATACACAAGAAAACTTTTTACTTCTTATAATCTAACAATCTCTCAATAATACAATGTTTCCACTTCAGTTAAAATGACTTTTGTTAATCAAATTAAGATTTCACCGTTTTCATTGACATAAGTTGATTATTGCATGTAAAAAAGTTTTATGTGTCAGAAAGTTCTGTGAAAGTTTCATATCATACCAGTTAGTATCTTTCAAACGCTGTACTGTTTCCTATGGGTGGGCGCTTGTATATATCTTACTTAACATGTCTAAATTTTGATTTTATACTCTAAAGTATTATGATGTTTCATGTTTCATTTATAAGTGTTAAAATGTCTTCGTCTCTTCATTCGTTTACTGGACTTATCTGATTTGGCAGCTAAAATAATTAGAAAACAAAATGCTCTAAATGATTGGTTTGTCAATAACTATTAATTATTAATGGTTTGATAAATAAATTAATTATTTATCGTCAAAACGTGAAATTACACCTTAATGCAAATTAATTATATTATGGTTCTTAATATACATTATTATTTTCTACTTGTATTTATATTGTATTTACAATTTGTAACTTCCAAAGATTTTTAGGTCACAGTAACATCACAAAGAAGTTGTAAGACTAACTCTATATAAAATGCACTTGAAATAAATAATTTATTTTCTTTTGCTTCATTAATTTTACAAAGAAATAAAAAAAAATAAAATTAAAACTCAGAAAACATTTCTAATGAAAACCAAAACATAAAAACTTTGATTAATTTCCAAGACCAGAGTCAAGTTATAGTGCGGGTTTGCTCGTTAACCATTAAGACCATTTGTTAATACTGCCTTCACTTCGTACTTAGCCAAATGAGCTCAAACCAAAGCTAAACGATAGTCCAAAGATTGCCACTGCAACTTTGTAGTCATTGCACTGAGGGACCTGGACGTCAAATGCAGATGTTGCTACTTTTAAGAGAATGTGTGTCATACTGTTTTCTTAGTTAAAACATAAAATCTGAAAACTTTTAAAGAAACGATGGTTAAAAAAAAATATACATAACTTAAATTCTCTTTTCTTATTTCCCATTTCCACTTTTTATCTTTTTTTAAAGTTTAATTTTAATTAAAATTTAATGTATAAGTTGCGATGGTACTTTCCTTCCTTTTTTGTAGGTTCTTGTAAAAAAAACTATAAATGAAATGTTACAAACAGTAAATCTTATGTGAAAACCACAGCATGAAAACTGAGGAAACGAAACTCAACTGTGACCTGACATTTGCCCAAATTATTTCTCTTTTCCATGGGATCGGACGTAACTTATCAACGGTGCAACGGTGCAATAACTCAGATGTGCTCAACCATGAAACAAAATGTATCTCAATTGCAGCCTTTCATTTATCTTGATGAAATTGTTTTTAATTTTGGTTGTTGTTTATTGTTTATTTTAGTTCTTGTTTTTTAAAGCTAACGACCTCATATTTTGTTTATGAACACTGGAAATTTTTTAATTTTTCTTATTTTTTAACATTAATTTTCAATTTGAATTCTTTATAGTTTTTAGCTAAAAACATTATATCTTTAGCCTTGTTGCTCCATATGAGGTCGAAATAACTTAAACAAATTTGCTTATTTGTTAATGGTCTTGATAAAGATTTAGAATAAATCTTATATTTTCCTAAAAATCTTCAGTTAAATTTTTAATTACTAGTATTCATACTATATATTCTACACATTTAATACTAATATAAAAATTTCTGTAGGTTTAAATACGTCAATATATATACTTATTTATTTAATTTTTGTTTTTGCAATTATTTAAAATGTTTGATTTAATTAATGTTTAATTATTTAAAATGTTTGAGTATTATTTTTAATAATAATAATTCTAATTTAAAATACTTTAAATTTTCAAGGTTTGCAATTTTTCAAACATGTTAATATTTTACTTAATACTTTTTTTAATATACTTAAACAATAAGATATCTATTGCTAAGTTTTACAAAATTTTTCGTATCGTTATTATATTATTAATATTAAAGCATTCAATTAGAATCCTTAGTTGTTGTAGAAAATAAAGATCACAGATTTAATTATGCTAATCTTTTTATATATTTATTATTAATTATTAATGTGTTTATAATGGTGTAGACCTCAACACTTACATGTGCGTAATTTCTTTCAGGTTTATATATTATATATTATATAAAAACAATTTTATGATTAAATAAAAAATATCAGAGTTGTTAACTTATGTATATACTTATTTAACAGATATTTCAGTCTACTTCGTAGATCATCTTCAGTATTATTACGAAGATATCCGTAATAGGTCGAGTTATTAATAATAATTTAGGCCGAAATAATAATTGAAGATAGTTTATGCTTCCATATTTTTATTCAATGATCCAAAATTTCTCACACAAGAAAATCAAAAGAAGATGAAGCGGTTCCCTATTGAAGCGACATATTTTCCATTTAGATATTTATGCCTTGGATAATAGATTACTGAAACAGTGTTGGATCACTGTACTAGTAATAAATAACTCTATATACATTACAACAAAAGATTAACTACATATTTATTAAATAGAAACTAAAATAAAAAAAATAACATTTAGGAATAGGGGGCACTACAAATTTATAAATAAAAAAAAGTTTTTCTGAAACCTACTTTTTTAAATCACATTAAAACCATAAGCTAATGAACAACAGTAACAATTCAATTCAAATAAGCAGTTAATAGATTTAGAATAAAGATTTATATGCCGTCTGAATAGATTTATATAGCAAGTAAGAACATCAGATTATACATATACAACGAAATGTTGTTCAATTACTTTGACACTATCGGCTAAAAACGTCTATACGCTATGGGATTTCACTTTGACACATTATTCAAATATCTCTGTCCAAAATTTCTTCAGTTAAGTAGCTTGTTTTAAAACTTCTTTGTGATCCTTTTACCGACCTATCTCTTAGAGGCTAAGTGGGTTCACTTGTTATAACAATTGCCTCTCGTAAATATCTATCTATGTAATTAATTGACTGAAATTTTTTTCTACTCTATAATGAAATTATAAATCTAATAGAACACTATCTTATAAGAGACTATATCCACAATTTGCCTACTCTTTATAAACCAAGTTGATTCGTTTTCTTTGAGACGTAGTGTGACTGGTGTCTATGTA
>NC_051846.1:176827706-176885674 GCF_002237135.1 Teleopsis dalmanni
ATGAAAACCATATTTTTTAATTTTTTTATTACTTTTTATTTTTAAGGACCTACCACACTTTCTGACAAATTGTATGAAGCATTACTTTTACACTGCTAGCTACTGCTCAATATACTACAATAAATATAAATATAAATATCTTTTTATTACTGTAATAGCATTAAATATACTGTAATATTAGTATAAAAGCTGTCAAGGAAACGAGTCCTATGGCATTATTTTCTATTGTTATACATTCATTTTTCCTATTTTTGATTAATATTTACTATACTATACAATATATTACCCTGTTGCTCTGTACTTTTTACTTAAAGTTCATATTGTAGGTCAGTAACATGCTGAAGACTTATTTCGCTTTAATACAATTTCGATTTATTGTGATGGTCAGTATTTCCATAAGGCAGTAAATAGAGGCTAGGCCGCCCTGTTGTTGCAAAAGTTGCGGAGATTTCAACGGCACGATGGCCGAAACCGTTTTACGGACATTGACTTATGGTATTGTTGCCCACATTTTGTATTCCTTTGTTGTGTTACTACATGCAACACATTTCAGTGGAGTAGGTGTATTGCAAAATTAGCTCAGGAGTGAAGCAATTTATTTTCGAAAAATGGATAAAAAAAAATTATATATCATAAATCTACATTAAGTGAAGGTAATTTCTCTACTTTCTAAGTTAATGTTAGGTGCAGTTTAATATATATTCTTATTAATTATTTTTGTGCTTTCTTTTTATTTGGAAACTAGATGCTAGTTAATTTTTTTTATATCGAAATTAATCTATTAACTTATTTAATAGAAGGAGTTTTAGTAAGGAGTTATAAATAGAGGCAAGGTATATTATGGTATACATGGGTTTAGAGATCATACTCATTTAAACGGTTTAAAAAACATATTTTTTATAAGAAATTAATTTCTAATATTTAAGTTTATTCGTACAGAAAACTTATTATTTCCTACTATACAAACGTAGTTTAGTAGCTTGTAGCTTTAACAAAGAAAGATAGTTAGTTTTGGCTTTATTGAAGCTTATATACTATTAACAGCGAAACTAAATAGGAACTTACAAGCAAACATTTCACAGTATATGTACAGAATTTTATATAGTAAAGTTAGAGCCTACTTTGAGAGAGGGCCATGTCTACTTTGCTAATACTTAATCCAGTCCTCTATATATTTTTTGTACACTAATTAATGTATGATATTAAACTACTTCTCTAACTCTAATCCGCTTGAAATGCCGTTCCTAATTTTATCTTTAGTAATAGAAACATGTAACACGGGTCTAGATTAGATATATACAGTGTTTGATCATATATCTTCAGTTTTTTGTCAAACTTTTTGCATAAGTTTTAAAAACTTAGTAACATAAGTTTAACACATGCGGATATACACATATTAACCAGTAGATAGATCTTACTAAAATAGTCCATCAATGTTATAAGATTAGGGGATTCATAGAAACACACTCTATAATCCAAGCCACCACATATATACAATTTGAATAGGAGATTAACTTACAGCAAATTACTTGTGGCGTCTTTACTCACGTTCTTCAAATTACAAAATCCGGAAAAATTAATTCTTAACAATTTTAACTAGAGAATAACATGTCTTAATTGTTATTAGCAATAGAGAATAGGAATAAACAGGGTACTAGCTCCTAAGGGAGTGTAGCACTGTGACCATGGTTGGTCATTTATGCTGCAACAGACTCTAACCGAACAGAAGACTTTCCGCCTTCCAAAAGAAAGCCAAATTGTCAGCCTCTGTGGACCTCCTAATGTCAGAAGTGGAGAGTAGTTCTCGACCCAGTGACTTCCTCCTGGTCCAGATCAAGGCTGCGCAGTCACTAAGAATGTTACTGGAAGCTTCGTCTGCTTCTAAGCAAAGTCGAGAATCTATTTCTTCGGACAGACTCATTTTTTTAAGGTGATAAAGCTGTCCATAATGACCCACCAACAACCTCAACTCTGTTCTATTGAAGAACTGTAGGGATGGCTACGAGCTACAGATTTGAATGGCAGATCCTGACCTCGCAAGACTGTCCGCAGACTCATTACTATTGATTCCTGTGTGATCAGGTAACTTTGTTTTTGCTTGCTAGCTGCTGCAGCGTTTCATAGCAGTCTAATAGAAGCTTTGAGGAAAACTTCCAGGAGGATAATGCTCTGATTGCTGCTTGACTATCTGAGTAAATACAGATATGAGCGCCTTTCAACCCATGGTTAATGTAGATACGAGCACAGACGTCACTGGCTTGAACCTCTGCTTGGAAGACAGTGGGAGATTCTAGTGTTAGAACTAAATATCCCTGCACCGACTCCTTTGGTTTTTAAAACGTCGGTGTACCATGAAATCATTTTTGGTTCCATTCCAGGAGTTATTGTTATTAATTACATTATAAAAATAAGTGAATGATTATTATTAACAATAATATGTTATTCAAGTTTATATTTATAACAGTATTAATAAGTTTTCATTTATTTTATTATTAAACAATATTTTTTATTTTATTTTTGATGAGAAAAAATATATATATTTGTAAAATATATATAAATGTATAAATAAAAACATGTATCCATGTAGAAACTTAATTATTTTCATAAGTAATATACAAACAACAAGCAGTTTTCTAAAATGTTCAAAAAATATAATGTGGGATAAATATATAATATATTAAAATGTGCACAAACGCATATATAATTGGTTGGAATGGCTATCCATATACACGCTCCATTTTCTCTAGCCCTAATGTACGATTTAAGATAGATTTTTATTGTGATTCGGTGTCTAAATTTAGCGGCGTATATTGTTGAATTATGTCTGAGGAAAATTTATGAATATGCAAATTTGCAAACTCAACGAGCGTAAATTGAAATGAAAATTAATTGGATGCCAAACGGTAAAAAAATAATAAAAAAAAACATCATATAATGCGTGGGTTGGAGAAATTGTGTATATCGTGAATGAAAATTTGAATAAGGCTTCTATGATTTTGAAAAGGATATACAAATTGAAATAAAAAAGGTAATAAAGTAGGAAATAATGAAAGCATAAATTTCACACCCCTTGAGGCTATTAAGTGGCTTAGACTTAATTTAATGAAAAATTCGGGGAAAGTTCGTGAAATGCTGATACATTGTATAAATCTTCATCGAAATATAAATTATATGTAAAAGGTGAAAGGTTAAACAAAATTATATATAAGATATGGGTCCAAAAATGAATTTGCTTGCAACATATATACAAAATACATATATATTCAACTATAAACACAACTAAATTGGAATTAGAGAACAACCTAAATTTAAAGAAACACCTATAAAAAAAAGTAACTATAGTTAAAGGTATTAAGGTTATACCAAGATGAAAAAACATTTAAAAAAATAATAAATGTACGCTATTTTATTTTTAAGAGAAACATATATAGATATTAAAAATGTCGAAGTAAAAATATCGTGTAATCGTAAATATTAAATTAATAAGTAAGTTATCGAAAGTAATATTTAATACATTAAAAATGATCGCTGCCGTTATAAATATATTTAAGATTATAGATTATATATATTGAAATTTATAATAAAATTTTAAGAAATATTTATAACTTCATAATTGTAAAAGACATTTTGGACTGAATAAAAAACATATTTAAATAAATTTTAAACTAATTAAATAAAATTAAATTAATCAATAATTAAATAAAAATAAGTGACAATAAAACTTGGAACTTGAGCATTGAAAGTTTGTGCAACCTTGGCTTCTTGTGGATAAACACGATTAGTCATCGCTTCTAATTTGACAGGCACGAGTTCTAAGCCTGGCACTTGCAGTCCAAACAAATTATATACGGACTTTAAACTAATTAAATAAAATTCGATTATTTCCAAAGACCACTGATGAAGAGTACTTGGCAATACTCGAAACAGCGTTGTATGGTCAGCCAAACTTCAATAAAATTAAAAATAAATTTTTGTATTTGTCCTTTATTTCTTTCTTTGCTATTCAAAACCCCTCTAAATTTTAATAAAGCTTCTTTGTCACCATACAAAGAAAGTCCAGCTTTACAGCAACACGAATACTTTATTCATAAATTTTAAACAAAAATAAAACATTGAAATTTTTCAATAATGTATTAATGTTTCTGGTCGGAAAATTACAGTTGATGGTCTATTACAGCTCAAATAATGGTCTACTTATATATTCAAATTAAAATGGTTTAATTTTCGGTATACTACCTTGCATATTTTAAAAACACTTGAAAATAATGAAGAGGTTGTGGAACCCCTGTTTTCTACTTCGGTCTTAAAGAAAACTGTTGATAACCTTTGTTAGATGTCATGTTATGTTCTGTTCCCTTATTTTTGCAGTCAGTTAAGCGTATAAATCTTTGTCAAAAGCTTTATGATATCGACCCAGCACCCTGGATTACTGCAGTTCATACGCAGACCAGAAATACTACTAAAAGAAGACCGCGGTGACCAGCGTATGAACCACACTGAATAGCACGACTTCCCACCCATTCAAGTAAAACTTGACCAACTTGACAAGTCAATAAAGTTGGTCATGTCTCTACTCTTGCAAAATGATAGCTCTGTAGATTAGTAAGAAAAGTGGCTTCTAGCGAATGATTAACATGAGGTTCAGTACAGTTTCCTCTTTATCTACAGAATCACAGAATCCCTGACAAATGTCATTATACAAAAGAAGGTTAATGGCCAAAATTTTATATTTAGAAATTTGCATTCGAAAAATATATTTTATATATCGATTTAAAATAATTTTTTTTAAATCAATTTTGGATATAGAGTAAATATTTAGGAATATTACATTATTATTTTTTGTTTAGATTCAGTTTAAATTAAATGTTTAATATTTATTTGTAAGTAAATTAAAAATTGTTGTAAAGTATTTATTAATTTTTTAAACTAAAAAAAAATCATAAATAATAATTTAAGAATAAATTAATATAAATTAATTTATTTTAATGGTGTCACTTACAAATTAAGTGACTGAAAACTTGGAACTTGAGCATTAAAAGTTTCTGCAGCTTTGGCAACTCGTGGAAAAGTACAATTAGTCATCGGTTCTTAATTTGACAGGCATTAAACTTGCTTAGAACTTATTTATTTATTACTTATAATATTTATTTTCTAAGACCACTGATGATGAGTACTTGACAATACTCGAAATAATGTTGTATGGTCAGCCAAGTTTCAATAAATTAATTACAATTTTTGTTGTTGTTTCTTTATTACTGTTCGAATCCTTCTAACTTATAAATAAGTTAATAAATTGTGTTATAAACAATTGAAAATGAAGTTCGTGAAAACTGTTTAATGAAAATTCAATGTCGTAGATGTACAAGTATCTCATAAAATTTTTGTAGTAACTAACAGCTCCTAGTAAACAAAACTATTTTTGTGCAACACAAAGAATTGCTGAACTTCACACATTTTAAATCAAAACAATTAAAGACTCAATTATTTTCCTATTGAAAGCCGACCAATCAAAAAGTAATTCCTTTTAAGATTCTGCAATCGTAGTTTAACAATAAACTCTGCGCCTTTATTATATAGTAAACAATCTTCACAGTTGATATTTCAATTGTTTCGCTGAGGAATTTATGGATTTCATTGGATACTGTTTTTCATTGCTACATCATATAGTTGTGACTATATAAAGCAGATGGTCGGACGCCGATTTAATTATATTTGGAATATAAGTGCTGAAGAAAAAAAACCATAGGAGAAATCTTTTTTGATTGCTCTTTAATGTGCAAACAAAGCACGTTTCGAAAGTGTAAAACCATTTATTTTTTGTACTATTTCCTTTTTAGGTATCTGCAAGAACTTTTCTGCACCTTAGGAACCAAACCAACGCCAAGCCATAATGCAATGTAATTGTAATATTTACTCGACTACTTTTAGCTGAAAGTAATATTTTAAGCGATCTCAGCGCAAAGCTTACATTATTACGGTATGCTGCAATAAATTTTTACAGCAACAATTGAGTACCGCAGAGTATCTCTGCATTGTTTCTTACGATTTTTTTCTCACTTTATGAAGTTATCTTTCTTTGTTGCCCGTTTGTTGCAACGGCAACGGGAATGGAATAGAAATGGCAATCGCATCTGAAAATGTACTGCAATTTTTGTTTATGGCGCACAAAGACAAAACGTTTTTTTGCTGTTCTGTTAATTTTTTTTGCAATCTTTCACTTTTTTTAATATTCCAGATATAAATTGTACGTGCTGTTGTTTTTCCTACTTTCAGTACATTTTCTTTGTTCTTTTTGGCTTATTCTTTTATTTTTCTTTATATATATATTTTTTTCTAATCTTACCTGTATATAGTTTTTTAAAGGAAAAACTAATCTCAAATAAATTATAGGATCAAGCTAATAATGTTAGGAATAGGTAGGAATAAATGGGGTACTAGCTCCCAGCGGAGCGAAGCACTGCGACCATGATTGGTCTTTTGTGCTGCAACAGACCCTAGCAGAAGACTTCCGCTTTCCAAAAGAAAACCAAATTGTCAGCCGTTGAGGAACTCCTAGTGTCAGAAGAGGAGAGTAGTTCTCCCCTACTCTTCTCTGTTAATAATGTTAATGCTAAAAATAATAATGCTAATAATGTTAGCTTTAACTAAAATTTAAAGGCTGTCATTTGAAATTCAAATACAATTGATTTAAAAATTTTAACTTTTATTAGTAAAAGCTTTTCCTTCGTTGTTTTCAAAAAGTATTGAAAGTTTGTTCAAGTACATGCACTTGAAACTTCGAATGTTACATTAGCCGTAAGTTTTTCTTTCAGAGTAGAAAAAAAAATACTCCTGTTTCCTAATTTTGATTTAAATACATGTAAGAATAAAAGTGGTTTTCTTTTTGGGCGTATTATCTTTAGATTTTAAATATAGTTAGGAACTCTGATAGGTTTCTGCAATCTCTGTTTTCTAGTTTTGTTTTGAATATATATATTCAAACTAAAATGGTTTATTGTTTGGTATACTATCTTGCAGATTTTAAAAACAGTTGAAAAGAATGAAGAGGTTGTGGAACCCCTGTTTTCTACTTCTGTCTTAAAAAAAACTATTGATAACCTTTGTTAGATGTCATGTTATGTTCTGTTCTTTTATTTTTGCAGTCAGTTATGTGTATAAATCTTTGTCAAAAGCTTCATGATCCTAAAAGTGTGCATTTTTCTTGACTCTACTTAGTTGTAGTTCATAGAATAATTTTGCTTAACCACATGTTAATTTGGTCTCATGCTATCATGTTGTTGAATGTCTTCTGCTTCATCTAGTCGAATGAGTATATAGTATCGATCTTAACATTAACCTTATATATATTAAAATTTCTATTTAGCTTAATCAATTTTTTTTTACTAATTTACTCCATTTATGCTAAAGCTACACAATCATCACTCTTAGAAAGATGAGTGCAAAAAATTACGATATAAGGAAATCATCAGAGTAAGGAAATAATTTTAAAAAAAGCAGACATACTTCAACTCAACTTTAAAGGTACAAAAACGAGTAGCAAAATCGTAACGTACATAAATTGAAAAACTTCAAATGGATGAAAAAACAACTATGATGACGAAGGAGCAATGAACCGTAGGAATATATATGTATAGCCGCAGGAATAGGGAAAGAAAAAAATATATGAAAACAATAAAAATAAAAAAACTATTAAAAAAAACTATTTTCAAATGATAAAGTGCAACCGAGAAGCTGCAAACGTTGATGACGACAAAACTGTGATGCTGTGTTGGTACCTACCACTAACGAAAACGACGACGACGACGACGACGTCTTTTTGCACAAAAATTAACTTGAGGATAAGTTAGTCTAGTCGGAAAGGTACAAGAGTATGTCAATTGCACAGTTTCAGCTACAAGTGGAAAAGCAAAATCCAGCCACACAACAGCATAATTTTAAAAAATAAGCACAGACAGAACACGGATACAAACTTTTAGACAACAACAGCAACAACAACAGAAAAATGGGCTTTAACAAAGGTAGCAGGAAGCAAAAGCATTATGTTAAGATACTCGTCGTCGTTGTTGTTGTTGTTGTTGGTTGTAGCTGGCACAGATGCTGCTGTTGTGCACATGTTATTACCGCTGCGGATATAATCTAGCAACAAACTTTATTCGAAAGCAAAACTAACAATAAAAATTTTTTTTTTTACAAAAACTAAGAAACAAAAAACGAAAAAAAAGAAAAAACAAAACTAAAGGAATTAAAAAAAATAATGTATAAATCCAAATAAATAGATGAGATACACATTTCCGCTACTTTGACCATATTGATGAACAGCAACGGTCATAATCTGGTGAAGTGAATGCACCAATATTAGTAGCCACACTTGCTGTGGTTAGCGTGACGTGCAAAATAGCTTTAAGCGAATTGTAATCAAAGTCAGTCAGGCGGTGGTAGTTCAGTAAAGTTGAGGATAGGTTTCTTTGCATCTTGCTCCTCTACAATGTTTCGATGATAGTATCCCATATAGTAGTTAGTGCTCTGTTTTATGAATTTATTCTTAAATAGCGTGAACTAAAGTAAGTAGTCGAACGTAACGAAATTAGTTGATAATAATCAAAATGAAGTAAAATAGTAGTAGATAGAATTGACGTTTGGGATGAGTCGATTGCTGACTTGAGGATGTTGCCATTGAATTACTTATCAAATTGACTTCTCACTTTAATCAAGAAAATTAAAAAAAAAGTGTATCTTTTGCAGGCAATATTTTATTTTAAATTACGAGTATTAATGTACTGATCCAAACGATCGCATACGAGTATACAAGCAACTCATATATTTGTAGCAGTAAGAAAGAGCAACCGTTTTATATGCAGAGTTTGTGTGATCTGTACTTCTTTTTTTAATGCTGTGTGTTGAAGAAAATTAATAATTCTGATAGTTTACTAATCGTTTTAAATTAGAAATGAAGGTGTTATTTAAATGCAAATTATAGGGTATTTCAATGTTATATTTTTAATGTATATATCTATCGACCAATAATTTCAAAAATTTTCAAATAAATTTTTACAACGTTGATGAATTTTTTGTTATGTTTACGACTTGTTATAACCCTTGCCGCAATGTAGACATTATTTTTTTTTAAAACTTTAACCAGGAACTAGTAGTGTTACAAGTATCTAACAGTTAAACAAAGAATTGTAAGTAGCTTAATTAAAACCAAGAGAGATTACGTTCCAGAACGTCTTGTTATATTCTATGTGATAATATAATAAACACAACGCAGAACTTTAAAGATTGTTGGACTGAATAAGTGGTTAGCAGTTATATCGGATTTGTGTTTCAGTAAGTCGGGTCGGGTCTTTAACGATTTTTGGACTCAACAACTGATCTAGCGGCTAAATCAAATTTGTACTTCATAATTACAGTAAATATTTCAAATATGTCTTCTAATAGATTCAAATTTTCCCTAAAGTTCGTTTTGTTTGTAAAAACATCGGGAAACTATTTCTCCACAATTACGTTCGAAAAGTATCAAATCTGTTTAATCTGAGCATGTATGATTTTACCATTTTATAGGCGTATCTTGTACATGATGTTATAAATATGTTTGATAATCGACCTTTGGACCTATTTGAAGTTATTCTTGGTTTTATAAACACCAAGGAAAACAAGTTCTTGATTGTTGTATGATTTGGCAGTGATATTATAATTTTTATTGAATTGCACTTTCATTTTGGGTTGAACATCGGTTTCATTAGTTGAATACCTATTATTTACGTTTAGTTTTAGCAAATCAAACTTTTCTTCTCATCAAGACTTTCGCTAATGACATATTGTCCGTATTTTGCTTGTTTAAAATCGTTCGGTCATGAATCTAGATTAGCTGAATCGCTTTATCAATGCGAAATTCATTCTTGAGAAGTCGTAAAACACTATCACCTTTAAATAACTAATCACCATGAATTTCAGGAAACAGCTGAATCTTCTTATTATCATTACGTTCGTTTCGAATTCTTAAGTTTTGAAAAGTTCATGACTTAAACCTCTCCGAAACAGCTGAAAATCGAAATGAATATTTAAAAGTTATTACTCATAATTTCTTTGATCAAAACTGAAATTAGAACTGGACTTTAAATTGTCGGTATTCAAATATAGAAAAGTATTCCAATATTATATTTGGGGAAAGCGAATAAAATCTGTTTGCATTGCTATGTTTATATGCTTCATGAGAAGATATCCCAAATATGATGTTTTATTGTAATATATAAATTAACTCCTTTAGGTAAATCACCTAAAGCACTCATTATTTTAACACTATATACAAAACATTCAAAAATGTGCATTTTGAAGCAATAAACAATTTCTATATTTTATAGACTCCTAATAACTGAGACACTGTTAGTATATATACACTATATTGTAAAAATAACATATTGTAGACTCAAGACTGAGTAATTAATTCTGATGAAATTTGGAATATTATTTCAATGAGAGAAGGAAGGCTATATTAAATTTATGAACAAATGTAATGATTGTTTAAAAATTAATAAAATTCAGCTAGTAACAAAGAGAGTTAATGGAATATCAGAACAACATACAGCGTAGGGCGTATATATACAAAATTCTGAATTTTTTTGATATTATATGTGTGCATTAAAAATAAATTCAATAAAATCGATATGTGAGAAATTGTCAACTTAGAAAATGGATTATAGGAATTGGAAAATGGAATATAGAAAATGGTTTAGTTAATATTGGAGAAGTATTTTTTTGTCAGATTGTACATCAGTCAGGACAAAACATCTGTTATCAAAATTTAATTGTATTGACTTTTTTTTAAATTTTTTTTTTTTAATTTTTCGTTTTAGCTCTCTTAGGTATTACTAAACTGCATATATTCAACAGTATAAGCTATATCTTTCAAATTGAACTTAAAGTCAAAAAGTGTTTTATTTTAAGTTTGTATATTTAGCGGATATATATATTTGTGGAGAGATTATTTAAATAAAAAATTAAAGCTTATAGTTTGTGTTACATATTTTAAAAATTATTTTTATTTTAATAAAATTTTTGTATTCATTAAACAAATGGTTTTTGTTTTTCAAATATTGCTACATTTTGAACAAATAATATTTTGTGTAAGTAAACTAAAAAAAACTAAAATTAAATGAGGATGTTGGCTTCTGATAAGATCTAAGTTTAATGTAAAATTAATGTGAAATATGTTAGCAAATCTTAGTGATGTACAAAAGAACAGGTTTTCAGGTTCTTATTACCATCAAAGTTATTAAAATGAAAAAGTATAATAATTTTATTATACCTCATTTGCAGATGAGGAAGCATATATAATATATTTCAGCATTTAGGTACAACTTTCCGTATTCTATGTAAGTTCTTATACATAAATACAACCATTATATGGGTATGTGTATACTTCTTATGTGCGCAATTTTCAATAGTCGATATGTGAGTCATACAAACTCATAGAATCATTTTCTAAGGCTTAGGATAGAACAGTCGAAAGATACGTTTTTTAGTACGAGTATATAAAAGTTTTTGCTGCTTATTTAACTATTCCAAGAGTAACAAAATGATGGGCTTGTAATGCAATTATAATTAAAAATTTTAAATTGCGGCAAAGTGGTAATAAACAAGCTATCCACATGAATCGTTTTGAATTCAATGACACGCAATTCCTCAAAAATTATTTTAAATTACAAGAAAATTGAAAAAAAATGTAATTTAAATATAAAAGAAATTTAGGTTAAGATATTAATTTGTAAAGCTGTCAAGAGACTCATTTACAGAATCACGAGAGCAAAGCGGTTATCATTTGATAATTAACAAGTAACCACAAAAATTTCGTTGAATCGTTCTTTGCTCTTAAACCGCAACATGTTGACGATGACTCGTCTATTAATTTACAATTGATATCTTGATTTATGCATTACATTTACAAAATATCCAAAATTGTATTCTTGAAAGAAATATATAAATTTTTCTATGTCATAGGTTGACCTCAAGTTACCACTTGATTTTCCCAAACAATTGATTTTGAATAATTGAATCCACAAATTAAACCATTGTGAAGCAACAAATTCGAGATAGAAGAAAACAATGACGAGTATAAAGTATCACACGTTGAATGAAAATACCGACATGATGATACCGACAAAGTATGAAAAAGTGGAAAATACAAACAACATCTTAATGAGATAAAAAAGACAAAAAAAAAAACAAATCTGAAAAAATTATCACAATTACGTTGATTGATAGCAATTAGAAGAGCTTGATATAACTTTCTGATGTATAAAGGTTTACTGGTACACTTTTGTGAGAAAAGTTGCATTTTGAATATACATAATATTCGCACGATAATCCAAATATATAGTACTTTTTAAAACATAGTAATAATCTTGGATGAGTAATACACAAAAGCAGACCCAAAAACTTGAAAAGCTTTACTTCTTAATATAGCGTAATGTATCACTTGAATGGTTTATAACTGTATAATGTATTTTGCGAGACACGAGATTCACTTGGGTCATATGTAGAAAGCTGTTTGAGATATATTGAGATATTTAATTAAAGCACACTATTTTAATTTAGCAAACCTTTTCATTGCTTCAATAAAACAGTTTATTTGTACACATTGATGGCATACCTGTAAGTCTGAAATAGCAGGGAAGTCATATATTTTTTTCTTTAGTTGGATAGGAAGTGGTCCAACACTGTTTCAGTGATCTATTATCCAAGGCATAAATATCTAAATGGAAAATATGTCGCTTCAATAGGAAACAGCTTCATCTTCTTTTGATTTTCTTGTGTGAGAAATTTTGGATCATTGGATAAAAATATGGAAGCATTGTGTTTAGGTGTTTGTGTAAATTATTTTCAATTATTATTTCGGCCTAAGTTATTATTAATAACTCGACCTATTACGGATATCTTCGTAATAATACTGAAGATGATCTACGAAGTAGACCGAAATATCTGTTAAATAAGTATATACATAAGTTAACAACTCTGATATTTTTTATTTAATCATAAAATTGTTTTTATATAATATATAATATATCCTGAAAGAAATTAAACACATGTAAGTATTGAGGTCTACACCATTATAAACACATTAATAATTAATAATAAATATATAAAAAGATTAGCATAATTAAATCTGTGATCTTTATTTTCTACAACACCTAAGGATTCTAATTGAATGCTTTAATATTAATAATATTATAACGAAACGAAAAATTTTGTAAAACTTAGCAATAGATATCCTATTGTTTAAATATATTAAAAAAAGTATTAAGTAAAATATTAACATGTTTGAAAAATTGTAAACCTTGAAAATTTAAAGTATTTTAAATTAGAATTATTATTATTAAAAATAATACTCAAACATTTTAAATAATTAAACATTAATTAAATCAAACATTTTAAATAATTGCAAAAAACAAAAATTAAATAAATAAGTATATGTATTGACGTATTTAAACCTACAGAAATTTTTATATTAGTATTAAATGTGTAGAATATATAGTATGAATACTAGTAAATAAAAATATAACTGAAGATTTTTAGGAAAATATAAGATTTATTCTAAATCTTTATCAAGACCATTAACAAATAAGCAAATTTGTTTAAGTTATTTCGACCTCATATGGAGCAACAAGGCTAAAGATATAATGTTTTTAGCTAAAACTATAAAGAATTCAAATTGAAAATTAATGTTAAAAAATAAGAAAAATTAAAAAATTTCCAGTGTTCATAAACAAAATATGAGGTCGTTAGCTTTAAAAAACAAGAACTAAAATAAACAATAAACAACAACCAAAATTAAAAACAATTTCATCAAGATAAATGAAAGGCTGCAATTGAGATACATTTTGTTTCATGGTTGAGCACATCTGAGTTATTGCACCGTTGCACCGTTGATAAGTTACGTCCGATCCCATGGAAAAGAGAAATAATTTGGGCAAATGTCAGGTCACAGTTGAGTTTCGTTTCCTCAGTTTTCATGCTGTGGTTTTCACATAAGATTTACTGTTTGTAACATTTCATTTATAGTTTTTTTTACAAGAACCTACAAAAAAGGAAGGAAAGTACCATCGCAACTTATACATTAAATTTTAATTAAAATTAAACTTTAAAAAAAGATAAAAAGTGGAAATGGGAAATAAGAAAAGAGAATTTAAGTTATGTATATTTTTTTTTAACCATCGTTTCTTTAAAAGTTTTCAGATTTTATGTTTTAACTAAGAAAACAGTATGACACACATTCTCTTAAAAGTAGCAACATCTGCATTTGACGTCCAGGTCCCTCAGTGCAATGACTACAAAGTTGCAGTGGCAATCTTTGGACTATCGTTTAGCTTTGGTTTGAGCTCATTTGGCTAAGTACGAAGTGAAGGCAGTATTAACAAATGGTCTTAATGGTTAATGAGCAAACCCGCACTATAACTTGACTCTGGTCTTGGAAATTAATCAAAGTTTTTATGTTTTGGTTTTCATTAGAAATGTTTACTGAGTTTTAATTTTATTTTTTTTTATTTCTTTGTAAAATTAATGAAGCAAAAGAAAATAAATTATTTATTTCAAGTGCATTTTATGTAGTTAGTCTTAAAACTTCTTCTTTGTGATGTTACTGTGACCTAAAAATCTTTGGAAGTTACAAATTGTAAATACAATATAAATACAAGTAGAAAATAATAATGTATATTAAGAACCATAATATAATTAATTTGCATTAAGGTGTAATTTCACGTTTTGACGATAAATAATTAATTTATTTATCAAACCATTAATAATTAATAGTTATTGACAAACCAATCATTTAGAGCATTTTGTTTTCTAATTATTTTAGCTGCCAAATCAGATAAATCCAAATCAGATAGAGCATTTGAAAGATACTAACTGGTATGATATGAAACTTTCACAGAACTCTCTGATATATAAAACCTTTTCACATGCAATAATCAACTTATGTCAATCAAAACGGTCAAATCTTAATTTGATTAACAAAAGTCATTTTAGTTGAAGTGGAAACATAATGTTATTGAGTGATTGTTACATTATAAGAAGTAAAAAGTTTTCTTGTGTATATTTTTTGCAAAATACTAGCGGAAACTTACCTAACGACTATCGCACATTAGGCAACTTATTGATGCCTTTTTGTCTGTTTAGTAGTCTAACGTATCTGACTGTTTGGGCCTTTTAGTATATAATGCTGTTTAATAGCTTTGGAAATGATTAAATAATATAAATTCAATAAATGAATTATATAAACGAGTATTAAATTTTATGTGGAAAATGGATAGCAATTGATTGATAACAAGACTAACATATGTATGTATAAGAAAGTTTTAAAGCATATTTTCCTTTTATTGAAATAAAAAAGAAACAAACATACTTAAGTATCACATTAAGATCGGGTTGTTTAGTTATTTGTTGTGAAGAGGTTTCGGGATGATTAATTAAACCTTCAAAGTAAATTCAAGTAATTCAATTGTTGTAAGATGTATGTTACTGGGTTCTTACGATCAAATCTCTATCTTTAGTCATTCAATTTTAATTACTTTGTTTAGTAAACAGAAAACAACTATATTCAAATCAAATCAATAACTATATTTCAAGTAATGAAAAGAATTAAGGCCTTTATTTTGAATATTTACTTCTTAGGTCTTATTTTATTCGCAATCCAGTTTCTGTGTAGCCGTCGTCTTCTTCGTTTATAAAATAGTTAAGAAATAAAATTTTGTTATTACTAAACTTTTTCAATTTTGTGTTAAAATGTGTTTTTTTACTTTCAAAATTAGGTCACTGGATCACTGGTATTCAGTTTTTTTTTTATTTAATGCAAATAAATTCCTGTAAAATTAATTAAAATTAGAAGAGAATTAATGTTTCTTTCTTCTATTATTATTTTGCTTTTCTATTTTGTTGTTTCTTTACTGTATTTTGGAAAAATTGAACTAATGTGGAATTATTTTTTTGATCACTATATATGCTTATTTAATTATGACGTTTAATATTTTCATTTGAGATTTATTTTGAGTAAAGTTTTATTTTCGATTGGTTAATCAAATTTAATTTTTTTTTAGTAAATCTGGGGTACCTTTCTCAATCGAGATGCTTTTTTAGTGCAATAATCATTTTCAATTGGTAAATCTCGAGCGAAATGCATAATACTCGAGATTAATTTATAACACTCTAGAAACTTTTCCATAGTAGCAAGATTATACTGAAATTAATAGCTGTTTTATGTGATTTGATAGGTAAAGTGTGATTTGTTTCATTTGATGGTACCTTTGTCAATCGAGATGCTTTTTTAGTGCAATAATCATTTTCAATTGGTAAATCTCGAGCGAAATGCATAATACTCGAGATTAATTTATAACACTCTAGAAACTTTTCCATAGTAGCAAGATTATACTGAAATTAATAGCTGTTTTATGTGACTTGAGAGGTAAAGTGTGATTTGATTTGTCAGATAAAAAAATATAAATGTGCACTATCACAACTACAAAAATGTTATAATGTTACTCTAAAAACGTTTGATCGGGCAACAATATGTGACATATTGAGAGTAAATCTAGATTGAATTCAAATTCAAAATATATATTACTCCAGATTAATTTATAACACTAGATATTTATCAGATCAATAAAATTACTCTGAAATTAACAGCAGTTTTAGATTGTTTGATAATAGAAATGTATGTTGCATGTTGAGATTATTCTAAACCAGTGGCGTAACTACAGGGAAGCAACTGGAAGCAACGCTTTCGGGCCCCCGAATTTAGGGGGCCCCACTATAAATTTTTGTATTCATTGTATTTCTTTTTAATAAATTCTCAAAAGTGGGACGAAACGTTTTTTGTTGGAATAATTTCATATTGCATTTTATAAAAGATACGTAAATTTTAAATTTAAAGTACATAATATGTATGTACTTCAAATAAAATATTAAACCTATTTATGAAATAAAAAAGTTTTTCTAAGAAAAATATGTGTCTTGATCGAGAGTTTATATGGAAGCTATATCTAAATTTAAACCCATTTGAAAATAATTTTGTACGTTGTCTTTTGCAAATATCAGTACTGTATACACCATATTCCATTTGAATACCTTTATTAAAAACGGAGAAACCTTATATCCGATTGTTAAGTTTATATCACAGCTACAAGAAATAGACGTCCAATTTCAATCAAATCAAATGGTGAACAGGGTGCGCTCCCGCAAAGTATGTGTATAAAGTTTTATTCGAAGAGTTCAAAAGCTGAGAGAGTAGTTTGAAGTGTAAAAGTATACTGATATATACTTAATGGTATTTCCGAAGTTTCCTTTAATGCGTTACAAAAATATTGACAAACCTTATATACCCTTTTTACATTTTTTCGTGTAAAGAGTATAAAAAGAGGGGCCCCTTAGTATGTTGGTAGGGGCCCCTTAGTTAGAATTTGCTTACAGGCCTAAAAAATGTAGTTACGCCAATGTTCTAAACATATTCGATTAGATCATAAAATAGGAGCAAAAATTAACAGTTCGATAGCAAATCTAGATTTGTTAGATTGCAGATTTTATATAATAATATAACATTATAGAGTTAATAACGTCAATTAAATCACTTTTTTTTTGTAATTTTCTTAAGCAGTGTATTAGTTTTAGTAATTAACTTAAACTTTATCCAGTTTTTACTCTGTATTTACTATTAAAACTTGTTTTCCTCCTTTTAAAAAAGTTAAAATAAATGCGTATTATTATTGTTTTATATTTCCTTTTTTCTGGTTTCTTTTCATGAATTTTAACTTCACTTAACTGAAACTCCAATGCTTATTTTTGCAAACAATGGTAACTTGCACATTGCATTGTTTTTGATTCCCCATAAAAAATTCACAAAAACAATACAAATTTTTAACAAAGCAAGCGAAAAACAAAAACAATGTAAAAACATATGGAAGTGCAACCCCACCGTGCTTTTTCTATTTGTTGTTATTGTCATTGTGTTATGCTTTTTATTTTGTGCGTTTTTTTCGTCACACGGGGATACATTAACAACTAACTTACTTGTGCTTAAATATTTACAATGTTTTATACATATGTACATATGCATGTATGTAATAAAAAATATTTAGTATTTCCTTAAATAGAAGAAAGTAGTGTTGCAAAAATAAATTTGTTATTTAGAATCAATATTTTCTCCTTCCAAAGTCAAGTCAATGCCAAAAATGATGTTAAAAAAAGTTAAGATAAATAATTGCCGCAAAAACAAAATTTATATGCACAGCAGCAAACAAAAAAAAAATTAATAAACAAAAATATAAAAAATCAAGGGAGGAAAAATGATTTACATTTACATTTACAGACAATTTTCAATAAACATAAATAAATTCCCAAACTAAATCCCTTTTACTGCTGTTGATTTCGATGTGTGGGAAGAGCGTCGTATGTACATGAGTGGCAATAATATTTGTGTTGTTATTGTTATTTAAATATGAATTTATGCTGCGCTTAAAATTGTTGTTGTTTGCTTGTTCGAAATGCAATAAAGCTTTATAAGTTCCCAAATGTATAATTTTAAGCCCAGCAAAATTTTGCTGGGTAAATTTGCACAAATTGATAAGGAACTACGTGTTAAGAGGATTGGTGTTTATTTTATTATTACTATTTCTCGTGAGGGTAGTGCTATGTTAAGTATAGAAAAATGCATATATCATTTTTATATAATTTATTGTAATTTTTCATATGTAATAATTTTCAAATTATGTTATGATTTCTAAAACAAATTATTCCAAAACATATTGTTTGCAGAAACTTTGAATATTTAACATTAAAAACAGTTTCTATAAAGCTAATGAAATATAGAAATATTTCCTTATGTGAAATATGAAGCATATGCAAATAAAAATCGCTATAGTTCGTTTTTGCGGTAGTTCACTTACGCAGGTGATAAAATTTTCATGACAGAAACTGTTACAAAAACGATAATAAACGATATACATATATCGAAATTTCTAACAAATAAGCAATAATTTTGTATTACTTAAGAGTAGCTACTGTATTTACGATAGTTTTTTAACGCAGTTAATCACTTTCTATTGAAATTTCTATTGAATTAGTGATATTTTAGTGTAGCTATTGTATTAGTAAAAACGAACAAATACAATAGTTATCGAAATTACATTCGAACTGACGATAATTTTGTGATACTTTAATGTAGCTGTTGCATTTGCAATAGTTTTTTTAGATAAAATGATAAAACTGCGATATTTTGCTAGGTTTTCCTAAAAAAAACAATCGCTTCTTCGATTTAGATATTAATAGTTTTTTTTTGACGAAACTGAAAAAAACGATTATTTAAAGATAGTTTTAAAGATAGTTTGACTAACTAGTATATAACGAAAATGAATATTATATACTTTAGAATACTGCAGCATAAAAATGATCAAAAATTAAAGTTCTCAATTACTAATTCATATTTAAAATTATAATTCTCAATTATTTTAGTTCAAAACTTTAAAAAATAGCTTAACAATTGTAAGAGTTTGTATTACCAATTTTAATGTAAGCGTTTAAATTATTTTTTTTCTGAGATGTTACAGTTTATTTCGTCCATGAATGATACATGTTTATATACGTGCACACCCGGAAGACAATTATTTGATGTAATAGTTATTAGTTACTTATTTATTTTATTTAAAATTATAATTCTTATTTATTTTAGATCAAAATTTTAATAAATGTCCTCACAATTATAAGAATTTGTGTCCAATTGGGATATTCATTTTAATATAGAAATTTAAAGTAAGCACATAGTGCAATAAAAATTATAATGCTTGAATGCTTCCCATACTCAAAATCACTAAAAATACAACAAAATGAACTACAATAATATAATTAATAAATCATGAAAGTATAAATCCTTTATTGTTATATATTAGGCATTCGTTATTATTATTAATTAAAATGTATTGATTTAATTGTTTTTAAATATGTAAAAAATATTATTGTTTATTTTTTTTGAAAATTACTAATGGTTTCACTAATGGAAGATGGTTTCAATCTTGGAAATTATTGTGACTCAATAAATTAAAATAAAATTATTAAAAATTTAACATAATGAATGAATATTTATTTTTAAAAATTAAATTTATCAAACAACCTATTTACAAATATATTTTTAATATTTATGTCTTTAGATAAACATGTACACACTTATAATATTTGCATTATGGTATATCTATCTATACATTAGGAAGGTGCTAACAATAATAATTTGTATACAAAAAAATCGTTAGAGAAACACTTATCCGTATGACAAATATTTGCGAACGATCGTAAGAAGAGCGAAGAAGATCTGAACCTTGGCATTGTATATATTAATATATGGCTGTCTAACTGAATGTCGATAACCTAATCTTTTATAAATATTTATATTAAAAAAAATTTTTTTTTAAAAAAAGAATATTTTTAAGTACAAACATTAATTTATTGAATAAAAATTTTTCTGACCCTAATTGAACTTCAATATTGTATTTAACTCCATATATATTAAATTATGAAATTAAAAAACTACTATTAAATATTTAGTTATACACAAATTTTATTAACTTATGGAGATTCATAAGACAGATTGTAAATAAATTATTACACAAAAAAATTATTTTATATAGGTAGTATATTTTGCAAGTATTTCTTTTGTTATTGTTTGTAAATATAACATTTATACACTTTTTTAATGTAAAATAATATAACACAAAATTATTTAATAATAATTAACTTACCGTTAAAATTTTAACAGTTAAAAAATAAAATTGTATTTATTGTATATATTTTTGTTTATATATCGAAATTATATATGTCATTCAATTATTTCACTATTAATAATAATATTGCAAAACTGTTATTTTTTATCCAAGTTATTTTCAAAATTTTATCAATTTTTTTGACGGGAGTTTCTTTATACTGTTGTCGAGAAATATCCATCAAAAGACGATACAAAATAAAGCGCACAAAAATTGTTATTAATTTATTTTAATAAACATGTATTAATTTTTAATATTATCGCACTTTGTTTAAAATTTATTTCATATAAAAATTTTTCGCCACAATTCTTTAAAAAAAAAACGTTAAAAATTAGTTTTATTGTACACCGACGATGCGAACAAACTTCCTTCAACAAACACTGACAATATAATGGGATAATTTTTGTATTGTGCGAAGCTCCAACAGCAAAAGAATTTCCAATGGATGTACAAGTTCCAACGGGAAAGCGGTGCAATGAACAAAACAAAATGAAAAGGGCCACTCGTGTTGTTATTGTTGCTTGTATGTGGAGTTCGCGAGAGAAGAGACATTGCTGATTGTGTTTTGATTTTTATTTTTCCTAACCGGCAACAGTGGGGCCACTTCTCTGAATATTTGACAAAAAATATTATTTAGTGATATTCTTAGGTATGTGTGGAGAATACATATTATTTCATAGCTAATTAATATATGATATGTTAACAAAAATTCAAGAATTCTTTTTTGATGACAATAAATGCTTTTTATTTTAAAGTATTGTTATAGTAAAATACATATAATAAAATCTATATATAATAAAATCTTATGTTGTAATATGTTTTGGTATTTTTGTATTGTGACTCTTATACTAGGGCGGTTTGATAAGTCAGTGACTTTTTGAATTTCCCGCGCAGTTACTCTAAATGCAACAGTGCTACCGTCAACTGTAATCTACCAGTGGGCAACTTTGTAATTTTGAACAAGCTACGTCGTTCAGTTGGTGTTTGATAGCCGTTCAAAGCTGACAACCTCGTGAATTTTTACGAAAATGGAAAAAAGTGAATTTCGTGTGCTGATTAAATCCACGAATTGGGATACGAACTGCTACCCCATCCAGCTTATTCTCCAGAGTTAGCCCCGTGCATCTATTTTCTGTTTCCAAACATAAAGAAATGGCTGGGCGGTAAGAGATTTGAGTCGAATGAAGAAGTCATTACCGAAACAAACGCGTATTTTGAGAGCTTTGAGAAAACCTATTATTTGGAGGAAATAAAAAAATTAGAAAAACGTTGAACTAGATGTATCGAGGAAAAAGATGATTATGTAGAAAAATAAAATGTTTATTTGCCGAAAAAAATTTGTTTTATTCAAAAAGTCACTGACTTATCAAACCGTCCTCGTAATATCAAGACTTAAAATTCTATGGCAAGAGAAAAAAAAAAGAAATTTCAATTTCGTTGGAAAAAAACCAAATAGATAAAAATTATTATAAAATTGATCATGATTATAGATCTCGCTTAGCTATTGCTTAAGTTATAAAACTGAATTCATTGTGACTGAAGCGATCGGCTGACAAAACAAACAGCTATATTTATAAGAAATATAAGAATCCACGCAATTTTCATATTTATCGTAAATGTAGAAGCTTTAAATCAACTGTTACAAATTTTTAACAATTAGTTTGCATTTCAATCAGCTGATTTGATCAAATTTCTTGTATATCAGCACTTTTGCCTGGTACTTTTTTTTGTCAATAGGTGGATAATATCAAAAGTTTTTGTTTTATATTCTAACGTAACGTAAACTTCTTCTAAAACCTTCTCTTTTGAACAAATTCTGAAAAAATTACAACAAGTGATCCGTATAAGGCCATTTGACAACATATAAAGAGCATTCATGTTGACTTGGATAATCTGAGCATTCTTAAAATCGTTAGCCTCAGTCAAAAGAGTGGTAGCCTTTTAGCTTTGTAGAAAATTTGGAATAGAATCAGAAATAACGTTGTAATGCACACTACACCTGTTTTGGCTGAATTTCTTCCATACTAGAACACAGAGAAAACGCTTTGTTGGTTAATGCTAAAGACATTTTTTTAATACTCACCAAGAATCAGAAAGAGATAGATTGGATTACAGATTTAGGTAAAAAATTGAGAAATATTCTATCTAATGGTCACATATTTGACTTGCAGACAAAGTCGTGCTGAACATATAATTCCAAGACATTTTAACATGTCAGCCCCCTGAATAAATGTGCTATTAAATAGTCATAGTTCGATTGCATTGTTGGAATTGATTTGTTTTAAAATTTTTGTGAAGTTAATATTGATTTTCGAGTTATTAAAATAAGTAAAGAGAGTCTCAAGATAAGTTGATGAAAAAGTAATTGAAAAAAATTGTACATCATGTAGTTAAGGCAAATACTTTATAGCTAATTTGCTACATACAGACGTAAGAATGGAAACATTAATAGTGCATATCTTAATATCAGCTAATCCTAGACTTAGATTCTTGAAGAATAACCTCTTAGTTACTAAACAGGCGTGAACTGATTATGAGCGTAAGCGAATTTTTAATAAGAAATTAATTAGTAAGACTACGTTTTATCGTTTTTTAATTATAGCTAGACTGAGTGTTGGGCGAAAAATGGTTATCAGAAACAAGAACTTTCAGTTTACCTAATATTAAGGATCATTACTATTTGGTTATGAAATTAAGCAGGATATAGATTTGTAGCAAGTAAGTTAGATTTAACTAATTTGTATATTTATTTTTGAAAACTAATAAGAAAACTAATTGTAGTCACTCCAACGAAAAAGGCATTTGAATCTGTAGTTGGAGAAAGAAAGTGTAGAGGTAGACCGTGTGTTCGGTGGAGTTATCAAGTTAAAAGAGAGCTAACCGCATTTCATGTACGAGTCTGTAGACAAAGTAATTGGAGACTAATTAATTAAGTAAATATGAGAAGATTATATTAAATTTAATTGTGCAGGAGATAGGATTGTAGTAAGTGTGTTTGGTTCGAATTACTTGTACAAATATTTACTGTTACTAGGGGGAAGATTCTATAAAATGTAACTAATATTAATTGAACCCATTAATTGATCCACTTCAAAATGAAAATAAAATATATTCTATATATACATATATAAAAAAAATCTTTTTTAAAGAAAGTATATTATTTATCAAAACATGTATTGCACATCCCATTGTTAACTCTGGTCAAACAGTCGAATCAGTCCACAAAAATCTTGCAGTACTTGGTTATTTTTGAAACACATTAAATTAACCTCGTCAGGTTAATGATATACAAATTGCTTTTAAACAACATTAATATTACTAAAAAATTTTAAACGCTTTCAGATACATAAAAGCACGTGTTTTACAAGCTAAAAATACAAAATAAAATTATATATTACAACCCTTAAATGAATGCAAAAAGGGTTGCAATCCTATATGTTAGTTGAGCAGACAAAAAGACAAAGCAAAATAAGTTACACTGATTGACTGGCACTTCATAAATGGCAAGGAATGGCAAAAGCCACCACAGCACCAAATATACTTGTTCTCTGCAACAAAAAAAAAAATCAAAAAATATACACAACAAACAAGGAATTGCGGTATATGTCCTGTGTCTGTTAACTCACATACTCACATACCATATTCCGTATCTATCGTCTTTGTAGCGCATAAGGCATAAAGCCGATTATTACGTGCAGTCCAACTGCTGCACTTATTAACCAGAAAGAATATAGTATACGGTAGCATTTTCGTCTCCCGTTGGTGGTGAATTCTATTGAAATTGACCGTTGGGACTTGCCTCCTACTTTCTGAACAGATTTCATGCACACGCACGTGTATGACTGCATTGAACAATTGGAGGGTTGCATTATATAGGGTGGATTAAAAACCGCTGCAACATTGATTTTCAAAAGTCCATAAAACTCTAATTTTACCATAAGGAATAGAGGGAGGATATGAAAACTGAAAACTTTCTCAGCACAAAAGTAGTGTGAAAGTCAATCTCGTTGTTTTTCCTAGAGAAAATATTTTATGTGAAAAATTTTAGGCATTCCCTTTCGATATAACCCAAATAGGTTTTTGTTCCATGAACGTCATTATTTGTTAAAAAGAATTATAACTTGTATGAGAACATTTTCAAATTTGTTATGTGTTTATTTAAAGAAAGGATTATTAAAAGGTTGTTAAAAATTTTTAATGCACTTGGTAAGAAAATAGAATTATATGCATCTATGGAACGTACTGCTGCTATAGGTCTAAAAAAAGTCTACAATTTTTTTTCATTTGTATATAATGTACAATTCACACTTCAAACAATCAGTATTCATAGGATAGATATACGTATAGTTTTGAAAAATATTTTATAAATGGATTTTATTTATGAATATGAAATTTGAGTTTTAAACTTAGATTTTAATTAATAATGTTGGGTTCTCAGTTTTAGCAACAATAAAATTATTAAATTAAATTAAAATTATTATGTATTATGTTTTATGTATTCTGTATATAAGTATGTGTTATGTATATAATATACACATACACATATATATATAGATAATAAACAATAAACACTGAAACTGGCAAATCGTTTAACGAGGTCAGAGAAATGTCATAGAATATCATTTGTTGTATCCTTAAGCTTCTAATGGAGTATGGAATAAAAAAAAATAATAATAATATGTATATGTATTACAGAATTCATCAGCTATACGACGATTTGAGCGCAAAAATCGTTCTTATATTTATTACCCATAGAATTGTTCATTATTGCATATACTAGTAATCCAAATAGCAGTCCCATTGTAATTAAATATTTTATATACTCTCTCATTAACAATTACCCGAAGTTTCTAATCATAGTTCCTTAACAGAGTCATGTTATTTAATCTAAAATATCTAGAATATTGGTCTCCAATTTCTAGGGCTCTGTGAATGCAATATTCTAGTGCATAAATGCCGTTTCTTTTAGGCTTCATGCCGTTATGGTCTGTGTTAAACTTAAGAAGCTCTAGTCAAGTCGCGATGCCGAGTATTTAGAATCATGCTGAAATGTTATTCATTGACAGTTTATGAAATTTTTTAGTTATATTTTACTAAATAATTTTTTCATTAGATTGAAGTGACTCATTGAAAGTAATAACATAGTTTCTGTCTTAATCATCGAAAATATATTTGATAAATAAAAAAGGGGTTTTAAGGGATTATGCGAGGCAAAACATACAAAAACAGTATTAAACGTGGTATTCATTATTATTCAAAAATCTTATCACTATAAGTAATGTCTAGGTTTTTTTATTTTTAGCATTCATGTTATATTGATACTTTAAAATTATTGCATCTTCTTATTAATCTCGGTCTATATATTTAATAATTCGAGAATGACACGTGACATGTCACTGTCTATTTTTTTTTAAAGATCTGATATAATTATGATCCTATAAAATTATGTACACAGTAAGGTTGTTCAGGCTTATAGGCTTAATAAACTTATAAGGTTGTTTCTCTTCCTCTTGAATGGAGAAATGGCCTTTTTAAATTCGATAATCAACTTTTATTGACATCTACTTAAATCTGCAGTACGAACAATGCCTATCTATGGTACCACAGTAGGCCATAGTTATCTCAGCATAGGTGGGCTTCGGTCATCTACTTTTATTGGCATCCACTTAGATCTGCACTACGAACAATGCCTATCTATGGAACTATAGCAGGCCATAGTTATTTGAGCATAGCTGGGCTTAAACCTAATTGGCAATAAAATGCATGCTTCTACCATTTAAACAAAAATCCATTGATGCTGTTTTATATAGTGGTAATTTCTAATGATTCCCTTAAAGTATTAAGTAAAACTTTATGTTGGACATTAAGTAAAACTTTATGTTGGACGTTTTGTTACAAGACTATCCTAAATATATTAATAAATTTATATCTCTTTTTATTTTTGAACTTTGAATCTTTATATATCTTACATTGAATATACTAGGGTTTTCTATTTTTTGCCAAAATTAAAAACAGATCTGTTTCATAGCAATGAATAATGCAATTTTTAACCTAACCCTTGAATTTTATTACAAAGAATGTTCTTGAAATTTCAAAGCTACAATTGAATGTCAATATTAAAATCATATGGTTCACAGTGCCCTTCTATCAATTTCACACCCTTTTAATCGAACAAATAGCAACCAACAAGAGCCATTTAATTTGTCAGAAGTCACGTGCAAACTAAAAACTTGTATCTTGAAAAATGATTATCCATACATTTTCTGAGCTTATGCTGTGAAATATATGACTCGTAAATACAATATGAATACGTAGTGCCGCAAGTGTGTAGGAATATTCAATCAGTAGCTGCAGATGTTTTTTTGCGGTAATAAAGAGCGAATAATTGGCGAATGTTAAACTTGAATGATACTTCAATCTCCAGTCATTTTTATTCTATTCTGCAAAAGAAAAATTTGAAGTAAAAGATTTTTGTGGTGTGTGGGCGAGCTTCGAAGTAACAAAAGCTGAAGAATATGGAAGTATGTAAGCCGAGTTATGTACTCGTGTATGCGAGGCAGTATGCCTTGCTGCATAAACTGTAAAATCAATAAATTATATTGTGCTTATGGTGAAGTTTGTTGCTGGCTGCTCTTTGCCTATGGTATGTTTTTACTCCCACTTTACAGTTGCATAGAACTCCATTGATGGCTAGGTTTGGGGAATTGGCTTGGTATATGTGTGCCTGGAACTGCATACACGTTCCACTTTATGACACTTTCCAGAATATAGTTGCTATGGAGTTGCATATTCTATAGCATGCAATATTCCAGGATATACTGCACATGCTCCTGTCGGAGTTGAACGAAAAGTTGGTTATTCCCTATTATTTAATTTGTTGCACTATTTTCATTTATGTCCTGTTGCTACAAAATTATTTGCAACAATAAGTTTTTATAAGTGGAGATAAAAAACGTGAATATTTTTAATTAACTTACCAATTTAAGATTACAAATAAACAAATTCAACTTTTCTATAATAATAGGCCGTCACAGACGTGAGACGTTTTTAGCCGCATCCAGTAGCCTTCTCTAGCCAGTCCGATCAGTGGTTTGTTGTTGATAGATGGCAGTATTGAGTATCTTTATATGCACTTAGGAAAATAAGCTCTAACCACATACTAGTTAAATTGCTCTGCACATTTTGTTAGAGAAATTTTAGCTTATGTCGTAAAGATATGATAAGCAACATGTGGTTCTGACATGAGATTTAGTTAAAATCTGGTTAAATCAATCAAATTATTTTTCTGATTGTTAGTCAGCTGGTTCTTCCACCGAAGATGTAGTCGTCTCTGCCGCATGGTCCTCCAGTGGACACCAAATTAAATACATTTATTTAGCATATTTTCTATCATTTGCATAAGAAGCCAACTATATTATTGTCGTAATATAACTCATGTAGCTCATAACTCATGTATCATCTAATTCGATACTCATTCTCAACGCTAAAGGGACCCTACATTATCCAAACAATTTACTCTCGAGTGCTTCTAATTTCTATTTATCTCTATTGTTTATTGTCCAAACTTTTGCAGCAGGACAAACATGATAAGGGACTTATTGAGCGTAACTTATATTTCTCGAAAGAAGGCTTTATTTCTTTATTGGAGTACTTAGCTCGAAGTAAAATTTGTTGGCAAAAGTGATTTCTAGTCAAATCTTTAGGCTGAAAGTTATTTTTGGAGTTAACGCTGGCTCCAAAATAAACAAAGTCTTTCACAACATCGAACTAATAGTTGTCAACAATGACGTAGGTCCCAAGACTCTCAGGAAATTCAGTTTATTCTTGAGTGTCTTGGGTGTCTTTATAAAGTACTAGTGGCAGAAAGTACTTTGTTTATTTTTTATTTGTTTAGTTATACTAATCTTATGGAATTACTCAAACCTGTTTTCATTATCTGATAATTATATTTATGTTAAAATATTTTATACTTGACATGACATAAACAAACCATGCTTTTGATTCTGAAATCAATTACATTATAAAATGGCACAATCTTTTATATTTTTAGGCAAGGGCTTTAGCAATATAACAAGTCAACAAAAACTCTTGTAATTATTTCAGAAATAGAAGTCGCAGAGATCAACAAGTTTTTTATTGTACATGCAATTTTCCTAATATCTTTAAAAATTTTAAGACTTCTTTCGTTTAATA
Source organism: Teleopsis dalmanni (assembly GCF_002237135.1). Classification (NCBI taxonomy): domain Eukaryota; kingdom Metazoa; phylum Arthropoda; class Insecta; order Diptera; family Diopsidae; genus Teleopsis; species Teleopsis dalmanni. The sequence goes on from NC_051846.1 coordinate 176,856,695, forward strand.
TACCTACAGAACATTTTGTTCAGAGGTCCATTATATTGTTCAAGTTGTATCATCTTTTGAACTAAATACCATTCTTAGATATTTAAGTTTCTTTATATTTTGAATTTGTTATGGTCAGATTATCATAAGATTTAGTTCTTAACATATTCATATTTAACATATAAATTTTGATACAATTTATGAAATCAGCTACGTACTTGCTCATTGTATTCATAGGCATTATTTTAACTATGGTACTCAACACAACTATTGAAATTCTGGAAATTTAAAAATAAGCAAATATTAGATACATTGAGAAATATTGATTGATACTTGACACTATATTTAGCTATAATTACAAAGTATAGCTTATCTCATTTGTTATGAATAACTATGCAGATATTCAAATTTTTTGGGAGCTTTTCTTTTATCTAAATGTGCTCAGTATACTTATGAGTTGTTAGTGTCTTAAACTTGGTTCTGTCCTTTTTCAGTAATTCAACTACAATTGCGTCTTTCCTGCTTCTTCATTCCATTGCGTTCCCAGGGGAACATTGGGCTATGTGTCTTTTCTACTTTTATCATATTTCAGCTTCTTAATAGTATCTTGAGTCTCTTCCACAGTTGAAAGTGGTACTAAATTCTTTGTATACATATCTGTACGTGTGGTCTATTGTCCAAACATGATCCAATTATCATCATTATCATGTGTACATAATTGTGACTTACGTAGAAGTTTGCATTCAGATCTTCCTATCTTTCACCAGCAATCGATTTTCCCAGCATTGATGCCAGGAAGTTGTTGGTGTTAGTTTTGTGATATGTAGTATTGTATATAAATTTAATTTGCTTGGTATGATTTTGGGAGTGGCTCAATAATGATATTAATACTTATGTCATTGGCTTTCGTGGGTAATTTTTTAATTTTTTGTTAAAAATAAAAACAATTTGCTTGCCTATAGATTACCAATTGTGAAACCTCTTATAATGCACTCTTCAAAGGTCATAATTCATAATTATACCAAAACTGAAAGTTCGAAGACATACAACAACAATAAAACAAATCCAAGTAGCAGTTCGGTTATTAATGGATACAACGCCCATTAAAATCTTACAATTGCAATTAAATTATAGAAATTATAATTTAAGGAGGAAGTCGCTAATCAATGAAGTCAAACTTCATTAAAAGAAAGTGAAAAAAAACATAGAAACATGACATTGCATTCAATAATCTGTGCTTTTTTTACACGGAAAAGAAAATAACATTTGCCTTTTATTCCCACATACGCGAGCAGCTGTGAACAGAGTTTTTACCACAAATCGACAATCGAAAAACCCTTTGCATTTATATTGTAAATATGGGTAACGTACCGAAAACTCTGGTTATGAATTATGGTTAAACTGGAGAAAAAAACAGAAGCAATTAGTATTTCTGAAGCCTAACAAACAATAAACAATAAACAATCAACAATAAAACACAAATGACAATAAAAAGACACAAAAACTGTCACTAAGCAGTATAAATGGAAACCAAACATTTTGGGCGTTAGTCCAGAACCATGACTTAGCCCAGCTCTAATGTGTTAAAAATGACACAAATTGCTTCGATAAACATTTTGAACACAAATAGATTCTCAAAGTATCTCGCCGGTAGAAGGTTACAATCGAAACTAACGGTCAACTGTCACATGCTCATATGGACGTTCCTGATAATCGAATAACTTTTTCGGTTAGGTAATTTTTGTTTACATTTAAATTTTATTTTTGTTTACAATATTTTTAAGTATACTTTTTTTTGAGCAAATCGACCCGAAATCCAAACAAAATTTTGTGCTTTATAATTAATTTGGTCAACGACGTGAAACTAATGATATTGCACTTATAATTCGAGTTACATATCATTAATTTCTATTAAGTGCGTATGTGCGGATGTTGGCGGTTTAGTTTTGGTCAATATATGTAAATAGTTGTATGCACCCAAAACCTCAAGCATACTTTAATCTAATAATGTAAAAGTTATTATGGGCTTAGATGAACATTGCATTAATGTTCAGTATACTATTTATTCCATTTAACTTATAAACGCTTGACTCTAGCGGAAGTATCTCAATATATACATATGCAACTAATCTTAATCGATGACTAAAAAATCTATGCAAATTACTTTCACACTTAAAAGAGAAAGTTGAAAAAACGCTAATAAGTCTTGGCTTTACAATCTTAAGGTTTATTACATAGTTTTTTTCAGTGCAGTTGCTATCAGAAATTTAAGTAAAACATGTGAACAACGAGAGTTGTCTCTCTAAAGAAATTTCTGCAAAAATGCGAGAATTTCTAGAATAATTTCTGCACTCTCTTATGAGTGATCACAATACAGAAGAACAAACGTAAGAACCTTGTTTGAGCCTTCTTGCGCTAAGAGGTTAATAGACAGTTGAAACTCAACTAACATATATACTCGTTCCAAAGGATAGAGCAGTTAATGAACATTAACTCATATAGTGTGAAGTGTGTATAGACTCAAAAGAACTGCGATTTTATAACGTGAGTCTGTAAAATATCAGAAAAAAACTGTTGTAATTCACCATTAAAACATAAGATATATTAGCTATTAATAGTTTATATTATGGTATAGTATAGTTCAGGATATAAAAAAAATTCTGCAGTACATATACAACATTGGAATACCAAGCAAATCCAACATAAAAATACTGTCAGGGTTTTAAGGTAAAATACTTAGAATGGAATGGAACTGAGTGTGGGGTGCGATCCGTCTCATCAAAGTATAGAGCAAGAGATTGGAGAGGTCTGTGGAAAAGAGCTTGTACAAGTTTGGCTCGGCTATTGAACTTGCGTCTGTAATTGACACAGTCGCAGAGTTTCTTCCTCTCAAGAATGCGTAAACGTACCATTTGCGCCGAGTTTAGATAGAATTAAATCGGGAACGCGTAGATGAATAGGGGGTGAACAAAGTAATTTGGTCGAAACGTTAAGAAGTTTATGCTTACGCAAAGCATTCTTTAGTTGGATGTGTCGGAAGATGGCATTCTGAACGACTTGGGATATGTGCAGAATGAAGTTATGTTTGGGAATAAACGTAACTCCAAGATATTTAAATTTGTAGACTAATTGGATGGGTGTGGTATAACAGATATGCGATATCTGTTCGGTAGCTGAATAGTCTTAAGCGGTCGTTCCGTCTACCCGTCAGAGTAATTGTCGACATCTTGTTCGCTTGAGTTTGAGTTTCTAGGTGGTGTAGTACCTGGTTAGATTAGCCGGATATTTAGTGAGAATGTCAGAGATTCTGCGTGCGAAATTGGATTTTATATACATCAGACACTCATGGGCATAGCACAATTGCTTGATTGGGAGTGGGAAGTGGGAGTGAGGAAGGAAGGTCTGACGTGTATAGCTGTTAAATCAGAACTAAAACAGAACCATGAGGGATGCCTTCGGCGAAGGGGAAGGTGCACGATAAAGGCTTATTCGATGAGTTATTAAAAAATAAAATAATTCAAAAAAAGTAAAAGCTCGTAAGAATTGTAATCTACAGAAAAAGAAAACGAAACCGATAACATATAATTTTTAATATGTTAAAGAAATAAGTTTTTGTTACATAATAATTGCAATTTTTTTTATTAATTAATTTATTTATTAATTTGTTTTTTTTTCTGGTTTGTTTTATTTAAAATACAAAATTATTTTATAATTATTAGGTGTATTGCTGGCACCTTTTCAGTTCATGCTATAGTAAATGGAAATATTAATATATATATATGAGAGCGTTCGTTTAGCGGAACTTTCAATGAATTGCTATTATACAAAAAAAATTTTTTAATTTTTAATTAATGAATTGTGAATAACTTTGTGTAAAGCGTTAAGCCAAAGTTTACTTCTTTCTCTTTCATAGTAAATTTGAAATAATTAAATGATTTTTTCAACCATCTGTTGAGTCTATTAAGTACACTTATTAATGAAACTTCAATTATACAATGAGTGGATAATATAATTACTTTTCGATTGAATAAGTAATTTCGATTTCATTTAATTCTTTAGAAAAATTGTGGGTGTCTTAAAATTCAGATATTGGAAGTAGACGTAAAAAGTACGTTGACATTCCCAATAAATATAAAATTTTAATTGAACTTTGGAAAACTAGAAGTGATTTTTCTAGATATAATTAAAATGTTTTTTTTTTTTAATTTAAGGGAAAAAACCATTACATCTTATAACTCTCATTATTTTTTCCAAATAAAATTTTACCTTTTCAATAATAAATTCTATTAATCATCAAATTATGCAGCTGCATTCGGAACTGGATTCAGATACATTTCGCGTGTGCTCAAAGCTTTTCTCAGTTGTGTGTGCGCCTATGAACTAAGAAAAAAGAAAAACTATTCAAAGATGCAAACAATGCATGATATATTATCCCATCACAGTGGGAGAGTTGTGCCAATAAAATTGAAAATAATGTTCAATTGGAAAAAGTGCATGTTACTATCATTAATGGTACAAATATGTAAGCTGTTTCACTTGATATGATAAATTTTACACTATTTACAAATGTAACATTACAACATCATAGATACGTACGCATCCTGCTATTATAGTCATCACAATAATAGAGTTTGTCACTGCATTGCCATAGAATGTACACAATGGCTTAAATAAAATAATAGGTTTTAAGTACCCTCAAAGCAGCAGATACGGATAACTGGGGTAAATTGCTGCAAAATCGAAAATCAATTGTTATCGCTCATAGAAGGGGGTGCTTACAAATGGAATTGCATGGTATATAAATATAATAATAAACAGTTGTAGTTCTACTTCATTTGCAATGGAAATACAAATTTTTATCAGTATTTGCTTGGGAATTAAACCAAGTTTTTTCAATTATTTTTATTATTATTCAAAGATTAAGTTAACAACATTTGTGCATAATTATAAGTGATTTTGAATAGGTTTTATAATATTTGTGATATTGTAACATATTCATGTAAATTATTTATTACCATTTTCTGGTATATTTTTAAATTAATAATAACTATTAATAATAGATCAGAAATCGGTAGGTAGGTGAAGTGGAAGAATGTCGACCCTACTTAATAAGCAAGAACCTATCTGATTTCATAATCTTCATATATTTGGGGTGAGCGTTGAGTGTTTTAATACATTTTGATTACCGCGAGCATAAGGATACTCTCTGAGTTAAAGATATTATAGTCTTAATTAAAATTCAACCTTTAAAATTTCGTCCAGGTAAGAATACGCAACTACATAGAAGTCATACAAATATCTTTTCTTGCGATATTAAAGCATATAGTCTACAAAACTTGCAATGGGGCAAGCTCTGTCTAGCTCCACACAATTATCGTTTTTACTTACGAAATATGCTTTTTGTTTAAGTTAATCAAGTAAACAATTTTTCTTTGAGTGTACTTAAGCCATTTCGCCATTGATCTCGTAACTATTGTTAGGACCGTTGATTTGTAAAAAAAATTATTCAATATCAAACTTCCTTTGTAACAAACAGGAACAAAAAGTGATGAAGAAGGTTCTATAGAAGGTTCAAGTCTAACTGGGTCATCTGCATCTGAAAGAACTTAGATCCTGAAATGCAATTAATATCATTTGCTCACCGTAATAATAGATTCCGAGTTGAAATGAGTTATCTGCAATAGATTAGGCTATACCGACAATCTTAAGAAACAATTTATTCCTTTTTGCTGATGGTGTTACAACGTGAAACTCGAAGGACTTAAAACCATCTGGAATCAAGTGACTTTTCGACTTTTTCATAGCTGCGATAAGGTACATTGGAGAAAAGATTGAATCTTGCAGAATGGTTATCTCGACATTGATCATATCTGTTTTTATTTGTGTACAATATAGGAAGATTTCAAGAACTTTTTAAAATTATAGTTGCCTGTATTTATTTTAGCAGTGTAATGAAATTAGCAGTCAACTCTATGAAATAAACATATAAATAAAGTGTAGCTGAGTGTAGCCAATAGAGAGAATGAATGATGAGAATGAACTACGTCAATTATTTAAAGGTTATATATAGGTTAATTATTATATAAAAAATATTAAACGATTACGTATTTCTTCGTCAGTAGCCAAAGTAAAAGTTAACGAGCTTCGCTTAAAAAGTTGAGAGCTAAAAAGCCCAAACGGGACCAAATAAACTGGTTGATATCACGTTTGTTAGTAATCAGGCGATGGATTAATACCGCATAATTATGCCGTTAATGAAAATAAGCGCAGGGCCGGATTTGAGAGGCCGTGGGTGTTAACTTATATAAACATGCCTTAATACGTGTAATATTTATTTAAATTAATAAAGAAATAATGAACGATCGAATATCATGTTTCAAGCACTTTGAGTATAATGAAGATGGAAAACCTTGAATGGTTTAAATAAGAACAAAATGAAGTATAAGCAGGTAACTAAAGGGTCTCTTATAGATTATGATCTGATTACCAGTGATTACGTATATTTTTGGAGTTGTTAAAGAATTCACCAAGAGGATTTATGAAGAAATACAATTTCAAAACGTACTACTATGAGCTCAGTAAGCAACTAGTGTAAAGAAATATTTTTCAAAACTTTAGAGCACAAGTTGTTGCGTTATAAAAGTCAGTTGAATCTCAGCGGGAATGTGAGGACTACCGCACCAGCAACAATATTTGATATTGATATTGTTGGCATCAATCGGTGTCGTTAGCTTGATCATGTAGTAGTTATAAAAAAAAACCGATGTTCTAGCAAAAATAATGTTTGATTTTGCAGTGGGAGAAAAAAGATATACGCTAAACATCTTGTTTATTGATAAAGACGAAGTAGCGATAATTACTCCTAAGCATATTCGAACCAGTATCTATTGAAGATTAGTTGTTAGGGCCACTTAATTAAGCAAATAAGTATGTATACTGTGAGGAGTAGTCAACATTTGCCCTCTTTCGTTCCCAGTGAAACGCATGTCCTTTATTATCATATTATATCGTATTGTCTGATGTCCTTTGCTTGATACATTCCAAAGCGTAAGGAACCAATATCATAAAAAATTTGAATTTTAGAAGAATTGCTATAATTGAAAAAGCGTTATATTCTCGTATACTAGTGTACATATTAACCGGAAAAAAATTTTCGATCCTGAAAATAGGAGTCGATGATATTATTTAATTCTTCTTTGTTTTTAATATAGTCATTTTAACGTCATAATGCTTTTAACACGGTATAAGAAAAATATTCCAAAAAATTTATTAAATATTGTAACGATTTTTGTTTAATGATAGAAATGTTACTAGTTTATGTATGAGTATAGTCAAATAGCGGGGCAAGGGTTAAGGTCAAGGAAAAATTTTTTGAAATTTAAAGTAATATGAACCATTATTTTATATAACTTTCCTTTATACTTCCATGTTTTTACATCTGTTATGATAACAAACTGCATATTTCACAATATATTCCATAAAAATATTGATGACTATCACATATCCGAAATATATTGTATAAGGTCAATTGAATTTATACTATGTATAAGTTTACGTTATAATCCATTGCCAATAAAAATATTCCAGTTATAATATATTATAATATTATTTGAATGCAAAATCATTGAACTTGAATTTTTAAAATAAACCATGAAAAAACAACATTTGCACGTATTCCAAACATTTAAGGGATGATATAGTTTGGTGCAATTTTACACCGTGGTATGGTGGGAAAACCACCCCAAGTGAGGAGTGTACGAACTGGCCTGATGTTGAACACTGTAAACATAGTCAGAAATTTAGATGCATTCGAATTTTAATTTTTTTTTCTTTTTTTGCTGTCCGTAACAACCCCTTAAAGCCGTACCAACAAAATATAAAATTCGATATCATCACGATCAATAATGTGCATCCAATCAAACGTAAAATAAAACCAAATATAAAATTTTTGTAATTTTTTGTATTTTGTCATGGTATATTGTTTTGTACGGATTCCTGCATATAAATTAAATCCAAAAAGATACTTAAATAAAATCAATATAATCCAATATTGCAATTCTCCGTCCCGTCCTATCATCAGATAGCGCAGTGCAACCACTGTAATATGACTTCATACCTGCTTTTATATGTCATATTCAAATCCGTAAAACGGACTCTTTTGGCGTCTGCTGTATTATTCTACTAGTTCCTTTAATAAGTTAAGACATTGCCTTTTATGTGACAACATCTCGTGCTACTGTATCCGCCGCTACTTAAACAATCAAAGAACACTAAAGAGGTATGAGTGTAAAAAACTTACCCCTTAAAAAATTGGAACGCGTCGCTCTCCAATGTTGTTGATTGCCATTCTGGCATTTAACGCACCTTTCACTATAAACAAAGAGATATGAGGGATGATAAGATTTAACAAACGAGCTGTATTCCATTCAAGTTTTCCAATTTGTTGCATTGAAATAGAATTCTCTGGATTTTGATATGAATTTACACAATTTAAAGAATTTTCAACTCTTTCTCATGCTTTTTATTGTAATTGCGTTGTTGAATTTATTATATTTTTTCTTCTATCCGTACTTATGGGTATCAAATGAATACAGTGAAAACCAGAAAAGTTAAACTAAACAAAATAATACAATATATGATAGTACAATAATAATGAAGATAGCACATAAATATATGTACCTATATTGTATAATTATCACCCCTTAGGGGTTTAGAGGTTTGTGAATTTAACAATTTTTATCCTGGTAGTGATATATGAGAGAAAACTGCAAACCGTCCGCTTTATTACATTGTTGTCAATAAATGAAAAATGTTTTTAATATATTCAAACTGTGTAGAAAGTATCAGGAATTTATAATTTAATAAATGCATATAAAATACAACTTCATAATTTTTCCATAATTTTTAACAGTATGTTTACATCATCTGTTTTTGCAATTATATTTTCCATTCTTCTGCGATGGCGCAAAACGAAGGAATGTGATCGACTAAGTACTATCTCAAAAGATATTCCATAATTTATTTTTATATAGATGTGTTCACATCTCTTGATTTTGTGATTATGGTTTTAATACTTCTGCGATGGCGCAAAGCGAACATTGTGTAAGGAATGTGATCGACCAATTACTCTCTCGGCTAACGTGGATCTATGGTATATGACATTTTTTGGTCCTGAAGCTAAAATAATGAGCTGCAGAAAAGCGTTTTGAGTCTTTCTCGGTCATAAAATACAGTGATGAAATTTGAATCATCATTTAATCAATGAAAAATGTAAGAATGATTATGGAATAATATGTTAAAAATAATATTTCTAGAGATTTTACTGTATTATTTCGTATTTTACGTTAACAAATAATTCACTAGAATGCACACACTTTCGTGATGATATACTGAACAAATTTACAAATTATTTGGGTTTGTCTGGTTTAAATATGTACGCGTGCATGTTTGATTTATCAGAAAATTAATCGTTTGTTTATTTTAATGACGGTGGTTAATTTTAAATAAGTTTTCTGAATTTTCAACCCACTTATTTTACGTATTTATCTGTCGGTCTTTTCATAACAACTGAACTGTGGTTAAATAAAATTCACACTAATTGCTTGTGAATTTCTCAATTTTTATCCTTTGAACTGTACAAATAGAGTTCAAAAATTTTAATTTATCTGTAAGTAACATAAAATGGTTAATAAAAGATGAAAACACTTAACGATATGCAAGTATCAGTATGCACATTGAGATACCTCGTAGAGATATCAGTCTTTTGGTGGGTTTACTTACAGGTCTTTGCAGACTAGGGAACCATGCTAGCAGATTGAAACTCCCTTTCAATAATACCTGTCGCAGCTGTGGGGAAGACGATAAAAGTGCTTCTTATCTACTATGTCTTTGAGGATTTTCTTTTTGTTTTCTTGAGGATCTTGATCAATTACAAGACCTCCGACTAAACAGCATTCTAAACATCACCAAAGGTTCTATGTGGTTTTAAAACCTGAGTTTCATCAATATACGGAGCCAATAGGCGTAAGTGGAATCTTAGGGATCGGCGGAATAACCTACCCTAACATAAAATAGCGATATAACAGAATAGATTAAAACAGAATTAGCGTGGCATAACGACCATTGGCGTTCTTTTGTGGTAACAATTTGTTCTAGCCGAATAGAAAACATTTATCTTTCCAAATTAAGGCTAGAGTATGTTGTTTAGTTGATTTTAACAAGTACATAGTATTAAATATGTCAAAGCGACATTCGCTCAATATTACACTCCAAGATCTGTTTGCTTTGGTTCAGGCATACAATGCAACTAGAGACCTCACTGGAAGCCTGGCAGAGACGGAATGTTTTTCAATTTGGGAAACCCATGTTATTGAGGTGGTCATGCAGGTAAGAATATGTCGACAAGTAATTTGTCTGTAACTTCAGCCTTGCCATATTGAAGGAGAACCACTAAGTGTACTCAACTAATTGATTAGTTAAGTATGGCACTCTCAGCTCTGCCATACTGGGGTAAAAAGACTCTATGTTGTTAAAAAATTGTTTAATGATATTATTTGATTTGTATTATTTAATACTACTATTTATAATATTTAATATATACTATATATTATGAGGCATAACAATAATAACAATATACATATGTATATGTCATATACAAAGTTTTAATACCTTGCCATTACATAATTAACCTATTCTTTATTTACCATAAATATATTACAAATATCTCTATTGATTTTTAGGCTATTCTGAACTATCATCTGAATTCATAATGCTTACTTATGGTATTTATTATAGCGGGCTGTGTACTATATTTTCTAAAGCTTCAAAAAATAAATATAATATGATATAATAATAATATTCGTGCTGTTCGAAACTTCAGTTATGTTAGTTCTAGGGAGTTGCTATTTAAGTAGTGTCAATCCAAACATTCGAATCCAATATATTCCAACAGCTTGATTCTTTTCATAAATTATTCTTTTGAATATTGTATGTTTCATATTTATATTTTATTAACAAAAACTTCAAGTTAGAGTTCTCCGCTTTCACCAATTACTTTTTTATTTAAATTTAAAATTAATGATTTACACATTGACGGCACATATTGCCTTGTAATCCTGTTTTTACAACGCAATATATTTTTACCTTACTTAAGCAACCAGGTGTCATAGACTTTATTTCCTTTTCTTAACGATCGTGGCACGTTCGTCTTATTTTCAACATTCTTTGATTTTACTAAGTGTAAAAAAATAGAGGGGGAAAAATTGAAAAAAAAAATTACGATTTTTTTCATAAAGTTACGCACCTTGTTAAATTCTATTATCCTTTTTTTAATTATGGTTATTGATCATATGTTTCCTGTTTTTGTATAAGGACCAATTTCTTACAATCCAGCTAGGATAGCAGCTGCCTTTGGAATAGAAAAATTTTGTACGGTATGTTACGTGTTAGCTAAAATATTACACTAGATTTAGGGTTATTGTTGTATAAATAATTATTAAATTTATTTCTTCATATCAACCACAAGAAGTGAGGGGACTTGGGAATGAAAACAAACAAGTTAAAGATAAGAAATTACGAGAATTTGATTTTGTTACTGTAATGGAATGTACTGAAGTTTATAATATTAATAATCCCGCTGATATTTATATTTAAGCGTTTCAATTGATAAATATATCAACCCATAACTTCCATTAAAACTGGAAAAGATCCTTGCATTGTATGTTTATACCTGTTCATGCGTCTACTACCTCAACTATCAAAATTGGTCGAAAAACTTATACCATATATAATAAAATAATTTATTTATTTAAAGCACTTGTTATATTGCCAATAATATGAGTTCTAAAAGTTGTAAACAATATAAAAAATTTAAAAGTATTAATTATGTTTTATGTTGTGTTTGCCTCGTTGTTACAAAGGCCTTTGGTAAAGTATGGCATGTAGTTTTACTTACAAATTGAAATCTTTACTTCGAAAAGAATTCAGCCTCATATTGAAATCATATATACAGTCCAGAGCTTCTAGGGTGGAAAAAATAAACGAGCATATTAAAATTTGTATTTCACACCAAGCCTTCGGTCTATTCTGCTGATTAGTTCCTTGGCTCAAATGGTGTCATGAGTCCAATAAGCACTTTTGCATCATAATATTGTCACATTCTTGTTTTGTTGCTTGTGTAGAGAAGAAACTCTATAAAGTAGGTTCTATACTTTTTATTGACGCAAAAGGGCTTAAAGACCTACTTTAAACCCATAAGGGGGCGCAGTAGACAAGACGCAGTGCCACATCGCTCAATAATAATAATAATAATGTGTAGAGAGGAGGATTAGATCTACCCCGTACAGTTGAGGAACCTTTCAAGTTCATTAATACTAAAAAGTACCAGCTCTCAGTGATTATTGATTATTGAGAACCAATTTACCTGGTCGCCTGCTTTCTAGCACCATGACTGCTGATGACTGTAACAATAAGAAACATTTTCGGCATTTTGTTATATCTTCTCCAAATTAAAGGTATACATCTTATAGCAAAAACTATATTAGCTACATTTACCTATGACACAGTAATCCTCGGAATACACAATACAGTAAAAAATATTATAACTGCAGTAGATAGAGTGGATCTAAAAAAATGCTACTCGAACTGAGTATTGTAGCAGCTATGACAGCAAAATCAAATATAATTATAACTGAATAATGGAGGAATGAGTTTCTGATATTAACAGAGCAAAATGTCACGACGACAAACTGTTCTGAAAAAAACATTAAAATAAAAAAATAAATTATCTAACACACATTCGGTATATATAACAAAATCCTACTATATAATTAGATATTCAAACTAGTCTGACTTTATAAAATAGAGTTATTTGAGCATTTTCAAAAATTTCGGGAGAGCATCCAATGACATATTACTCAGGAATATTTACATTTTTAGCGACGACTGCTCGGTATTTATGTCTCTTGCTGATGTTCTATCAACATCTAAGCTTGTATCGGCACATTGTTTTTATTGCTTTTTTTTATTGAGATGGTGCAGTTATTGATTGAACAGAAATGAATACTATATCGTGAAGACAATCGTAGTAAGTATAGAACCGATGAGCTGATTAAAAGTGACACACAACTTTTCAAACTATTAATTTCAAGAAGTTAAATTGGGTGTACTTACAGAGTAGTGACTCAAAGAGCCATGATAACTGCACATATGCTAATTTGTACATATGCCATGTTCTATGTACAATCAGAGGAGAATTAAACAATTTATTAGTTTTTCTAGATACTCACTGTCCAATACAAATGCTTTACTATGAGGATACTGTCTCAAAAATAGGTATACCTTATGGAATTCATTTCACTACTATTGTCGTCACTCAGCATCAATCGGCGATGAAAAAATGTTACTCATTTACTCTATGACACGGCCCGGGCCTAACCTGAAGACGTATATTCTCTTTATGGGCTGCGGTTGAGGTCATTAATATTAGCATCAAAGACATTGCCAGTTTCCTTAAAAGCCAGTAGTAGTGACATGTCCACTAACAAAGTCTCTTAACATCAACGAATCTACTTGCGTGGTCTAAGCCCAATGCGTATTTTTGAAACAGTAAACCGCTGATATATCGCTATATCACATTATTTACATCGACATAAAATATTTACGTGGCAAACACTAAATAAGTCATTAGAATAAAGAAAAAAGAAACAAAAATATATTGAAGACATTTCAGGTTTCAATAGATGGTAACAAGGTAAGCTACCCCATCGTTTTCCTTAAGTTTGAATAAATTTTACTTTATGGAATTATGGAATAAAAATTTTAAATTTAAAACTAATATTCCTATTAGTTATGTAACTAGTTTTAGTTTTTTTTAAGTCATTATATAATAAAATATTTTATAATTTCAATTATTTGAATTAAATTATATTACAATTTTATTAATTTAAATTTAATTAAATTTTCATGATTATTAATATTTTATTAATATTTTTTATCTATATTTAATATTTAATATCTATTTTAATTTTGGCAAGTTACTACAAATGTGCAAAGTGTGTTTTTTTGTGTTCTAAATAATTTGTACTTAATCGTGAACACCCCAATTATACCATATATCATGTGTTTAACACTTCTTATTAAATAATAATAAAGTCATCACTGCCATATATACGTAGTAAGTTGATAAAACTTTTTTATGCTGAGTGTTTGTATATATTGACCGCAAATTTTTTCCAACCTTCTTATATATACCATTGAAAATTGTTTCCTTCTTCTCTAAAACTCATTTATACATAATCATCTATGTATGAATATATATGAAAGTATATCAACATATATAGAAATTATCTAAGCTTTTTGGTGCTCACAATTCATAAAAATTAAACAAACCGAAAGTAAACAAAATTCTAAGAGCATTCATAGCACATCAATGGCTTACAGCAACTATCAAAAAGGAAGGGTCGTTCCATTCCGTCCGTCCAGAGAATTTAAGAAGCTTTGTCAGCGGTAATTACAGAAGTGGTTGTACTGCTGGTGGCTGTAGTGCTGTAATGTTGTATTTCATTTTTAGTGACTGCGATTGCATTGATTTTCTTTCATGTTTACGTCACACAAAAGAGCAACAAAATAAAAAATAAAAAAAAGAAGAAAAGAGGAAGAAATAAACAAACGTGAAAGATACTTTATCGCTTCCAATCGTCAGTAATTCAGAAACTTTAATGTAACTGACCGGAATACAGGCTTTCGGGTATGAAGTGTGAATTTAAATGGCAGTGCACCGAAACAAAAATATAAAGGAAAAATAAATAAATAAATAACACCACTTGAGGGCTACTTAGGGTAGTGAATTACGATGCTGTAAATATATATGTGACAATATTTTATTTTTTTCCATAAAAATTATAGAGAGACGTTTGCTGGCGGGAATGGGAGTTTCGAAAACTGGCTTAAATTAAATTAAAATTAAAAGAATATGAAAATATTTCTGTAATATTTCAATCAGTGCTATCTTAAATTTTTATTGTGTAATCAAGAAAATTCGATTATATAGGCAAAGGGTTAATAGATTCAATAGCACTTTGACTACATTGGAAGCTATTCACCGAATTCGATTTAATGTGAAATTCTAATTGCTGCTATTGATGGTTGATAAAATTACTGAGACCACACTTATGAAATTTGTGCCAGCATATTAGTAACATTTTGAATTTAATTATTAAAAAGTAATTGATATTGCTTGAGATTGAAATTAATCTGAAAATATTAAAAGGTCGAATTATGGCACGAAATTGACAACGAAACACTTAAAATATTACTTGGGAATATAATTTAACTAATAGCATTAGGAACAAGGAATATTGGGAATAAGACATATAAATTATAAAATATATATATCAAATTTATAAGCACTATGGCATCCATTGGCAGCCTAGATTTTCATATGTTCTAATTACGATATTTTGGTTTTTGAGTTCGTTATAGGTACCTATATATTTGTAAAAATTTTGATATTTACTTAATGTAAACTTTTTTACAAATCTAACAATATCTTTTCTCATACAGTTTAATGAAAGTCATATAAAAAAATTGGTCTCATTTCTTAGTAATGGCAAGAGATGAGATGAGATAATAAGCACTATAGTTCCACTCTGTATTTTTAAGATGCTGCAATTATACAAATGATAACCAATTAAGAAGTTAATAACATATTGATTACTATATATTATTCATATAGTTATATATTGAGTTCAGATCTATTTTGATTATGAAATCTATCAAGCATTTAGTTGTTGTCTAGAACGTGTTGCTTAGTTTGCATTTAAAATTAGCTTAGAACTTTTCCAACAGTCTATTTTCGATATTTTTGAGTACTTAGTAGTACGGGGCACGTGGATATTATTCAAAATAGTGCAGGACCTGCGAGCAAAGTTCGGACTTCCTACAAAATGATTAATTTTTTCGTTACTATTGAATTCAATATAGCTAAATATACACATTTTACATAATCGCATCATACCTCATTCCTACTAGCTAGCTTGGGAATGGTATTCTTGTAGCTTTGGTCCAAATTGAATTTAATGTTTTAGAATTGGCGGAACTTTATAGCTACTTAGATATTCCAATGGACGTGCATATAATATCGTGTTTTTGAGCGTTTATTTCAATGGCATTCACTTCTGTTTAAAAAGCAAGTTATTTGCTTTTATTCATTTCACAGAAACTTTAAGCAGTTTGGATAGTATATAGATATAGATTAAAAATGGATAAATGTTGATAAAAGTTTTCTTTCTAAAAATAACAGTTTGTAACTAGTATTTGGTCAATTACAGACAAAAAATAAATAAGTAATTAGTTTCAAAGAGTCATGATAAAAGTTCCGAAACAATATCACCATATATGAGCTTCGATTTAAACCCTTCCTGAACAGAAAGGGTTTCTTGGGAAGCATATGGCTTAAAGCTAGTGTTCTTAGTGTGAACGGTTTTGAGGAGTATTTACTGTTAGGTCTAGTGTCAGAACATATGTCTGTATTTCTTCTAGAAAAGTGCATCTACACCTATAGGCAGATCATTCGTATATGTACATTTGTAAGAGAAGTTTCAAGTCTGTCAAACACGATGAATTTAAAATAAGTTCTAAATATTTCAAGCTGATTTTGATTAATGACAATATAATCTAAAGAGTAATAATTAACTTAATCACTTAATTAAGTAAACTGCAAAACTTTGAAAAAAAAAATATTTTAGGAATTTTTAGGAGGGAAGTACTCCTAGTATATTGCCTCCATAGTACATTTTTTTTCATTATAAAAAAAGCCATAATCTTTGGAAAATTCTATGTGGTATATACTTACTATACACTTTTTGTTATTTGAGGCGTAAGTCTCATATGATACCATATCCTGACTAATGTTAAGAACTTTATAACATTTATTTTATACAAAGTCAAAAAAAAATTATAGTCTTCATCCCTATGCCATAAAATTCTATAAAAGTGTTAACACATTGTTTTCACAATAAAGAGTATTTAATAGACTATTAAAATAACTACTAATGCTTTAAAATTACTTGAAGTTTAAAATATAACTTTTATGTACTCGTGAATAATATTAAACTTTATTGAGTTTTTTAACAATAAGGTTGTCGAAAATTATTTCAAATTCAATGTAATTTTATCTGTTTACAACATAATCAAAAAAAAATTAATTTGAAAACTCGAAGTTTAAAGTTAAGTGACCGAGGAAGGTAATTCTTTTTTTTTTCGCTCTTGAAAAATGAACCTTGATGTCTTCAAAACCAAATCACCCATATAAAGTTCATTTACGTTACTCAATACAATTGAAAATTAACATATGAAAGATCTTTGAATACGGAAGATGAGATATTTTAAAGCGTTTTTAATAAATTAAAGGTAAACAATAATTATTCATAAATAATTTTAACACATAAAATTTATATTAGTATTTTAAGGTTTCGTCTTGTAGGTTTCGTCTTGTAAAACCAAAGTAAAGCTTAAGATTTATATTGTTTTACTATTGCTTAAATTATAGTTAAAGTTTCCAAAGATATCAGTAAATAATTTTATTATACCTAATCTAAAAAAAAAGTATTGAATTATATTAGATTAATTTCTTAAAAACTATTTTATCATATGCTTGTATTCGAAAAGTATGTTTCCTGGTCTACAACTCTATGGACTAGTTTTTTTTAGTAAGAAGCAAAAATAAGATTTGCAACTAGACTAGTTACGTAAACTTTATTTGCCGGCGTTAAAAGCCATGTTTTCTAGTGTCTATTGAATCTGATTCAAGTTATATTAAAACTTCAAAAGAAACTTCTGTCAACTTTCCTTACGCGATATGGCGAATATATTATATATACCATCAAAGTAGTGGTAGAAAGTTATTAAGTGCTGCTTTACACAATATATAAGTTTTATAATATCACTAAATTCAAATTGAACCATATGATTTTTATTTTGAGCAGTATAATAATATAATACTAGAAAATATTTTATTAACAATGTGACTGTTTATTAATAAGTTTATTTTAATAATAAGTCAGTACACTTATTTTAGATGAATATTTGTGTTACTAGCTACAATTATACGATGTACCAAAAATCAAAAATTTTTTTTAGGAGATGTAAAATATTGTTTTAGGAGATGTAAAATATTATTTTCATATTGAAAATAAACAATTATAATATAGATAAATGTTTTAAAGATTTTTTTTATTAGATACATAATTTCATAGTGTAATTGATGACAATTGATGTCAACCAATTAGACGTTATGAAAACATCTCAAAAAATGTATTTTAGAATTCTAATTACGCATACCGTTTTCAAATTTTTAATACTGTATACTCTACTCAATGTTTTTAAATTGCTACCATTGGATTTATTCACATATACCAATGACTTCAAATATTTCCAAATACTTAAGTTACTTCACCAGATTCATTTCTGAAGAGAATATTTAGTCTTCGAAACAGGCTTTAATAACTCGTTAATATTTTTGACAATATAACACTATGTTCAGACAGTCAAATTTCCTTAATTTCATAAAAATAAAATTAAGTTAATTTCGAAAGTGTTCATACTGAACCAAATTAAGCAAATCACATATTTTTTGGTTATAAATCGAATGTTAAAAATTACATGCTCCAAACACTCCCATTGTATCTGGGAAATTTTAAAAATTGATTATTATAGGATAGCATTCAGTAGTTTTATTAGCTTTAATAGATTACAGGCATGTGAATTATTATTTTTACTTTATATTAAATAATTAACAGTTAAAGTTTTTTATCTATATTCAAATTTAAAAATTTGCACTCCTTTCAAAATATTTTCCCGGTTTTATTAAAATCAACTGTCACTGACATTTGTTTAAAAAAAATGTTACTTTTTCGTTGTCTCAACTTTATCTTTTGCTTAAAATGTATCCTACGCATTCGAAATATCCCTTAATTTCAGTTTCAACAAAATTAAGGCCATTTTCTTTAATTTCAATTTAACGTGAAAACTGAATTTTGTATGGAAAAAACAACTTAATTTCGATTAAACGAAGATGAAATTAAGTT
The DNA here is from genome assembly GCF_002237135.1 of Teleopsis dalmanni. Lineage (NCBI taxonomy): Eukaryota > Metazoa > Arthropoda > Insecta > Diptera > Diopsidae > Teleopsis > Teleopsis dalmanni. Next base: position 176,875,759 of record NC_051846.1, read on the forward strand.
ATTGGCGAAATTAAGATTTTTTTAACTTAGTTTTTTTGTGACTTAACTTTTTCTAATTTTTACATCTCAACTTACCAATTACTACTAATAATATATAATGTATTTATTAATATTAATGAATTTTTATTCCTAAGTTTTTAATTTATTTAAATTAATTTTGGCGTCTAGTCTGTTACTAATTTTTAAATAATGCACACAAAAACTATTAACTTTTTATTTATATACAAGATATTTTATAATTCCTGTCCCTTACTCCTATACTAAAAGAAAAGTAATGTTATTTTGATTAAACCTAAGTAATTTGCTCACGAAACTGAAATGTTTTCAAGAATGAATTAATTTCCAATTTTAAATGTCAATTAATTGCATATATTCAGGTTGCGGTATGCAAATTATTATTTCCAGGTAATTAAAAATATCTTCTTTTCTTACGAATTTCAATTTGTTTGTAATTCAGTTAATGATCAATTGTGATCACTAAATTTACATAAACTGTAATGCAGTTAACTTTTTCTTTGTATAATAAACTAATTAAAAGATGTGCACACTGCGATCAGACTAATTAACGATATAATGCAATCCGGTAGTGCACTTACATCAGAAAATTTAATTCAAATATTTAGCAAAAGTGATTATTTTTACTAGGGGAAACCTTGTCACGAAATTATTGATTTTTAAATCTCGTTCGTAAATTGACTAGAAAAAATGGGTGGTCTGAGCCGAACTCTGATAACGCTATATTTTTTGTATTACATTTTATCATATTATATGAACTGATAGTGTGATATGTACAGTGAATTTTATAAACTAATAACACATATAAAAAAAAAGATTATATGATTATAAATTTTGCATTGATAGGTAAACAATAATTAATGTTATCTAATCCTTCATCATTAAATCAAAATTTGTTGAAGAAAACATAGAGCAAAACGTCGGGTTCCTAAATAGAAAATATAGCCGAACTGTAGCGGGTCTTCTTCTCGAAATGTTCTAGGAAAAAAAGTAAATATCGATCAAATTTTAACAAATTGAATTTTAAATGTGAGTTAATAAAAATGCTCTTAAAACATTAGAAACCGACAAATGCAGACACAGAAACACCTAAACATATCCTTAGAGAATGCCCCATCTTTTTTAATACTTTTAATAAGAATTTTCCACAAAAAAAATATCCACAACAAAATGGTCAAACATCGATCTTCAAATCACTTAGAATTTTCTGGATATTGCTTAGTGAATAGTCTAATGATAGATGCAGTTTTACTCTTAGTTAATATTTGAATAACTATAATAATTATTGGTGTATACGAAATTGGTGGTCTAAATCGTCTTGTTTAAATTACTGTTATCTTGGTTACCTGATCATAGGACAGTTTATATAGCTGTGATGAAGGCCTTTGTAATGGTGGTGTTTTAAGTTCTCCTGGACATATTCAGGTGGGATACTTAGCTTCATTTGTCATTTGCACTGTTTACATATTTATGATTAGTGTAAATTGGAACTAGTCTTCCAATTTAAGATTGGGTATAAAACAAACTTATTGACTTGTTAACAAACTTGTTAACAAATCTAAAAGATCCAATTAGTTATTACTGAATGCTCAGCTTTGATAAACAGAATTTGCAGATTTTTAGGAAATAGTTTCTTGGAAGTTACTCCAGCCGTTTATCACTGAAACTAAGTAATGTGTTAAACAATATAAATTCAACAGGATGGACTTAGTGTTATCTACCGATGAAATGTTGCAATAAAACAATATATAATCTGTATTTAAGAAAAGCTGGGGTTATGTGTTGAACATATACTTACTTACTACTGTTCTCTTTCCTAATGAGGCATAAGGCCTGCACTAGAATATAGTAGGAGTACATGCCTGAACATATACAGCAACCAATCAACTAACCATAGATATAAAAAAGTTAATAAGAACAATTTAGAATGGCACAAGACTCTCATATATGTGGACCTCACTCTGGACAGATCTTTTTAAGAGTAGTAAACGTAGAGAACAAAATAGCTTAATGTGGCCAAACAGTCAAATTTTTTAACCCACTCAATAGTAGTAAATATAATATCGAAAATATGCACCTCAATACGAAATACACCGCACCTCAATAACAGAAGAAAGATACGTAGATATCCGTATGGGCTTAATAGTCACATTTTATAAAACACTGACCTATAAGACCTAACTATTTCTATTCACCTACCGTAAAAGGTAAAGAGAATATTTCATATCCACTCAAATCAATCAATCAACATATGATGTAGTAATTATTATTATAAAATACTTAAATGTTTACATTGTTGCAATATTATTAACAAAACAATATAATTATATAATAAGTACTTTCAAAAGAAACCTGTTATTTATACATATGCTAAACATATTTAGTATTAAATAATATGTATACATATATAAATAAGATATATTGTACAGAAACTTTGGTGACTGTACCTGATTTAATATTTAAATTAGATTTAACGAAATATACAAGGTGTTCTAAACTTACGCATGGTTGCATTGAACAAGTTTTAAGTACAACAAGTAATTACTGGCCATTTTTTTAATAAATGAGATGAATAATTATTAATTAATTATATTACCAATTTAATTATATTCTTTTGAAAACATAAACGTGATACGATATACATATATTTTGAAATTACTTTGCATATTATACGAATAGCGACTGTTGTTATAAACAACAGCAAAAAATACTGTAAGCTTTTTTTAGGTGGATACCAATGGTACCAGCAACTTTGTAACGTTACGAGTATGAGTCATTTAAAGAATGGTGCTATTAACAACTAATGAATCTGGAGACTATTAGAAGCGTAAATCTTTGAGAATAATCTTCTCTACGAACCTCGCAGCTTGGAGAAGTAAATGAAGAAGATATAATTCCGTTCAATATGCTAGAAATCGTATTACACATTTCTCCCAATTTTGGGAGGAGGATTAACTAGCCCATTGATAAAAGCAAGAATTTGTCGGACAAAAATATTCTGAGTTAAGTTTAAAAGTGGGTGCGCATACGCTTAAGTCGACATCCGATGTCTACAAGTTGATTTGAAATAAAAATTGCCCAAATATCAACTCCGGGTGTGTGCTACAAAACAGGCTTATGAGATATTACTAAAGAAGAACAAGCACTACCGCCAACAAAACCAATTAATCATCAATTATTATGACGTTCAATATTGTTGTCATATAACCAAAGTCTTTAACCTTTAAGCAAGCGCCTGCTTAAAGACTTATATAGCCCGGGGAGAAAACAATTTACTAAAATTTTTTTAATAGATTTTGTTTAATTTGTAATTTAAAAATAAACAAAAAAACTTATAATTGCATTCATACGTTCGTTTGTTTTTAATTCATAAGTAACAAGTTGGAAATGGTTTTGACGGTCTATAATCTCTTGCACCTCATGTCATGCCTCTTCGCGCCTCTTTTAGTCAATTAACTCTCCGTAACACTTTGTGAAAGGTACTTAAGTTGCGAAAATTAAATATTATAAAATATTATCTAAAATTAAATATTATTATCAGTTTTGATTATAGAATTATAACATCATAGAAGCAACATTTAAAGATTGCTGATGAAGCCATCGGGCATTTTCACAAATATGTATTAATAATAAAATTATTAATTATTTGCAATGTATTTATAGAAATAATTTGCTATAAGCCGGTATTTAAAATAAGAATGATAGTTTAATTCTAGTTTGGCTATAAGCATTATCAACCAAATACCTAGGGCCAAGCACGTTTACTAATAATGTATAAATTATATAACTTTGGTATTTTTTTTTAATTTATATTTACTTGCTTTAAAAAGAAAAAAAACTAATAACAAACAATAGACAAAAACATTATTTTTTTTTCTTTATATATTTTTTTTAAATTTGCAAACATATTTTTCTTGCTTTCTAATAAATGCTAATCAATTTTTAAAAATTTTTACGTGCTTGTATCGTGGATTTTTTTCTAAAACTTATTGAAATTGTTGCTTAAAAGCATTGGGGAAATAAATCAATAATTATTGAAAAAAAAAAAATTTTTAATGATAATTGAATTTTTTTTCTACAAATAAAAGTGTTAATACATTATTCCATGTTGTGTCTATAAACTTAGTTGTTTGTAAAGTTGTCTTACATGTTATGACACAATTTATCTATGAATTTGTTTGATTAAACAAATCATACAATCACAGCTCACCTGTCATTCAACTTGGCCCCGGTCATACATTAACATACGAAAATCCTCATAAATCGTATTTTGGGACTGCTAATCGCGAAAGCACCGAACAGTCTCAAGAACCGTCATAACAAACTTCATTACGCTAATAATTTTGAACAGCAAAACTTCCTGTTCGTGATTCGTCATACTCCCATTGTTTCGTTAGCAACTAAAATGAGTTTTAAAATTTATTATGAATTTGTTATTGATTTCACAACTGCTTTTAAATTGAAGTATATTGTATATATTTAAAATAATTTATTACAGTTTATATGGCATAATTTGTTTAAGAACAAATTACATACAGGGTTAGCCATTTTATGCTTCCGTAATGGAACGTAAACATCACAATCACTGGTGATTGAAATTTCGAACAAATTTTTACTTTTATATATTGTAACGAACAAGGGCTCTCCAGCCCATATAAGTTCACGGACCAATACAAACCAATGAATAGGTTAGAGGGCCGCGAAGTACCTACATACGTTCATAATTTTTCCGGAGAAAAATAAATATATGGCAATAATGTTAAATTTAGTTTTATTGATTCTTCATTGAAATATCTTTTACAATTCTATCAATATCACAATCACTGGTGATTGAAATTTCGAACAAATTTTTACTTTTATATATTGTAACGAACAAGGGCTCTCCAGCCCATATAAGTTCACGGGCCAATATAAACCAATGAATTGGTAAGAGGGCCGTGGAAGTACCTACATACGTTCATAATTTTTCCGGAGAAAAATAAATATATGGCAATAATGTTAAATTTAGTTTTATTGATTCTTCATTAAAATATCTTTTACAATTCTATCAATATCACAATCACTGGTGATTGAAATTTCGAACACATTTTTACTTTTATATATTGTATGAACAAGGGCTCTCCAGCCTAAATAAGTTCACGGGCCAATACAAACCAATGAATAGGTTGGAGAACCGCAGAAGTACCTACTACATACGTTCATAATTTTTCCAAAAAAAATTAAAATATAGTAATACTGTTAAATTTAGTTTTATTAATTCTTCATTAAAATATCTTTTACAATTCTATCAATATCACAATCACTGGTGATTGAAATTTCGAACACATTTTTACTTTTATATATTGTATGAACAAGGGCTCTCCAGCCTAAATAAGTTCACGGGCCAATACAAACCAATGAATAGGTTTTGGAAGGCCGCAGAAGTACCTTCTTCGTACGTTCATAATTTTTCCGGAGAAAAATAAATATATGGCAATAATGTTAAATTTAGTTTTATTGATTCTTCATTAAAATATCTTTTACAATTCTATCAATATCACAATCACTGGTGATTGAAATTTCGAACAAATTTTTACTTTTATATATTGTAACGAACAAGGGCTCTCCAGCCCATATAAGTTCACGGGCCAATATAAACCAATGAATTGGGAAGAGGGCAGTGGAAGTACCTACATACGTTCATAATTTTTCCGGAGAAAAATAAATATATGGCAATAATGTTAAATTTAGTTTTATTGAATCTTCATTAAAATATCTTTTACAATTCTATCAATATCACAATCACTGGTGATTGAAATTTCGAACAAATTTTTACTTTTACATATTGTATGAACAAGGGCTCTCCAGCCTAAATAAGTTCACGGGCCAATATAAACCAATGAATAATTTTGCCGCAGAAAAATAAAAATATGGCGATAATCTTAAATTTAGTTTTATTAATTCTTCATTAATGTATCTTTTACAACTTCATCAATATCAACATTATTAATATAAGTTGCGGCCATACGAAAACTATCATTAATGTAATGACTTATGGCATTAGTTTTTTGAACCAGTTGTATAAACAATTATATACTAAAGTCATTGTCAATAAAGTAAATTAACGTAAAGTGTAATAAATTATTTAAAACATAAAAAGAAAATAATGTAATTTTACCAAAATATAACACAGAAAAACTTGCCTAATTGTGGTAGATTAGAAAGCTGTTGCGGAAATATAAACCGTTGGCCACGATTTGGACCTTGCCATTGGGTGTGGTATCCAAAACTAATTAAATATAACTTTTACCCATATAGTTAGCAGTACTTCGATTATAACTTGATGTATGCTTGTTAAGATGATTCATAAAGTCGAGAGTTTGAAGAATATTCGCTTAAACATGATCGTTTGCATTACCCCATAAAAAAGTATATAACCCTATGAATTGTGTGAGCCAATTCACATCACCAAAACACGTCCAATAAATTTCTGATATAACAAAGCCAAGATGGATCAATTAATTTCCTATAATATAAACAGTAAAGAAGTAAGAATACAAGAAGAACAAAATCTTATTTTAATATTGTGGGATATAAAAAGTATCTGCCGGTTTTGGTACATTTTTAAATTTTCTCTATTAAAAATCAGTTTATATTGACCATTGTTATTGCCACTATTTCCATAATTCTATCAGTATACATTATCAGAATATATTCTGTGGTTTATTGCCAAAAAACTTAAACCAGTAGTTTACAGCGGCTTTTCGGTTGTCCAGTTTGTTTTCTATTAAAAGAGTTTTTTCGAAACCAAAATACATATTAATCAGAAGTTTGTGAGCAGTAGAGTAACGAATTAAAAGTTACACCAGGCTAATGCTGTAAATTCATTCTCAACCTCACCAAACACTTAATGTAAACTTGTTTGCTGTCAATCAAGGTTTCCAAGTCGTTTGTGGAGGGTCACAGGTTTTTAACCAAATCAAATTTAATTTGTACTTAATTTAAATAAAATTGAATAACTCACCATTATCCTTTGTGTATAATTGACTAAGGAAATATTAAGAAAAATAATAACAACAAAGACAAAAGAAAAAAAAAAAGAAAAAAATTAGAAGAAATAATATTTATTAAAATATTTTCTTGATGGCAACAAATAAACAAAAACGATAAATAAAAATTTACATAAATAAAAAAAAATAAATAATAACAAATTAATAAATAAAACTTTAGGATCTTAAAATTACACCAAACAGAACACCTGAAACAACACTAAATAACGTGCTTAACCATACCACGTTTCTGCTGTTAATAACAGCCCCTGATGCGGTGTAATCAGTTTCCGGAAGACGTGCCATTGCAGATATTTGTTGTTCATTTAAAGTGGGTCGATAATTCCAATCAATCATATTTGTTTTGCAGATATGAGCGTAAACTTGTGCTGAAATCTTTGGAGTTCGGGTACGATTAGGATGTGTGAAATCCACATGATATAAACCAAATTTTTCTCTAAAAGTAACAGAGATTAATAAAATATGTTAAATATTGAATTACAATAAATAAAGTATTAGTATATACATTTAATCAATTTTATTTTTGAATTTTTATTAAACAATAATATATATATCATAAATTATATCATATATAATAGATATCATAAATTAAAATAACCACCATAAAAATTTGAAATGTCACGCTGCCTAATGTATAAATCGTCCTACAAACCTCAACTGAAAGACATTATAAAATTAACTCTTTCACTCCAAATACGCAAGCAGCGTAAGCTGAAATATGCACAATAATGTAAGCAATAGTCTAAATGCAAACTAACAGTAAAAAACAGAAAAGGAAGTTAAGTTGCTATTTAGCAGCACTAAAAGCAGAAATAAAATATAAAATAAGAAAAATATGGTAATGAAAAATATTAAAAATAATATAAAAATAAGTTTTTGAATAATAATACAATAAAATAAAATAATTTTACAAAAAAATGTCCTATAAGGATGTCGGTGTAAACTATTTTAATGTGAAAAATTAATAGCAGTAAAAATATGGAATAAAACTGATTTATTGTTCTTCTTAACAAACTTAATTTTTATTTTAATTTTTATCTGGGCTTAACATATATGCACTTGTTATCACAACAATAAAAATAAGAACCGCATTAGTCAGACTGTATAATTTTTTCCGTGAAACATAAAATTAAAATCCGCTACAAATAAATTAATTATACTTTATTTATAAACTTACGCGAATCCAGCTTTCCATTCATAGCTATCCATTAAACTCCAAGCAATATATCCCTGAATATTAGCACCATCGTCAATTGCATCCAATACAGATGTCAAATATAAGTTGTAGTAATCAACACGATCATAATCTTCCAAGCCACCTCTGTCACTAACCCCATTTTCAGTCACTATAATGATTGGATCATTGTACTCATTTTTAATCCACATCAAAAGATTGTACATGCCCTTTGGATAAACCTGACAAAATGAGATTATATCAATATACTAAGAAAAGTTAAACAAAAATAGTTAAAAGCATACAAGAAAAGTCATATACATAAAATCTTACACAATGATATCTTTATCTCCAACTACATGGAGATAAAGGCTCTTCTTTCTACATATATTTTTTATTAAGAATACATTTTTCACTAAAATTTTCAAAATAAGTGTATCTTAAATTACAAGTTTTTCAGGGATACTCTAATAATGAAAAAATGGTTTTCGTAGAATTTTTAAATTTATGTCAAAAGGAGTTCATTGAACTTATACGCATAGAACACATTAGAAAAAGTAGAACACAACAGCTTTTCGCATCCTTAAGCATAGCAACATCTGCACCTGTAATCACATCCTTTTCATTGTAGCATTCCTGTCTGTAGCTTTTACCTCAAATTACTTTTGCTCTAGCCTCCCCTTGTGCGCTGAATTGCAAATTCACATGGAATTGCTTGTTCATATCCCACGAGAACGTGTCAAAAATTGAATTAATTTCTTCTTGTTACCAGCTTGCACTATTGTTAACATCCTATGCTCCCCAATATCCCAGCTCGTATACAATAACAACTGCCATGGAGTCATGGAAGGAACAAAGTTTAAAAGACAAACTTTATGCGACGTGATAACTTCTATTTGTGCGCTAAGGACACAAGGACCAACCAACCTACCAAACAAAATAAAAACCATATTTTCAGTAGAGTACTTGAGATTCTTGGTAGCTTCAAATATGTGTTTAATTACTTCCATGAGGGGAGTTTGGTTCTACTCAATACATTTGATAAATGATTTTTGACGAAGCACATTGAATGCCGTTTATTAGCATCTAAATTACAACTGTCGAAAATGAAATTTAATTTCACTTATGCAAAAGTTTAGGATTCTAATCCTATCACAGTTTACCAATGTATAAGATAGTAATTAAAGATGTAAAAAATAGGGGAGGGATATATAAAAATTGAACAGAAAAAAGTCATTATACAGTTATTATAGTTATTACAAACATTATAAAAATCTTCTACATATATAAATCTTCTACAAATCTTCATTTCAGTACCCATTTCAGTATACCCGTAGTATTTTTGGGTCTCTCTTCATATAATAATAATTTTAACTTAACTAAATTTAAGTGGACTAATTACGAATTTATATATATATATGATGTTGTTTTATATGCTTGGGAACCCATCAGATGATGAGACACAAAATTCAAGATATCAACACTTAATTATTTCTAAGCTTAATAATATGACATTATTATATAAAATAATGTCCACGCTTTGTAACAAGTATAAAATTTATCAAGAATAGTTAATAGATTTATTTTAATATTAACAAATATACCTTTAACCATACGGAACCAGATCCAGGCCAGCTAGGATCTTGTGTTTCTATAACTCCCATATCATGATTGAAGG
>NC_051846.1:176885774-176893852 GCF_002237135.1 Teleopsis dalmanni
ATAAACAAATTCAACTTTTCTATAATAATAGGCCGTCACAGACGTGAGACGTTTTTAGCCGCATCCAGTAGCCTTCTCTAGCCAGTCCGATCAGTGCTTTGTTGTTGATAGATGGCAGTATTGAGTATGTTTATATTCACTCAGAAAAATAAGCTCTAACCACATTCTGGTTAAATTGCCCTACACATTTTGTTAGAGAAATTTTAGCTTATGTCGTAAAGATATGATAAGCAACATGTGGTTCTGACATGAGATTTAGTTAAAATCTGGTTAAATCAATCAAATTATTTTTCTGATTGTTAGTCAGCTGGTTCTTCCACCGAAGATGTAGTCGCCTCTGCCGCATTGTCCTCCAGTGGACACCAAATTAAATACATTTATTTAGCATATTTTCTTTCATTTGCATAAAAAGCCAACTATATTATTGTCGTAATATAACTCATGTAGCTCATAACTCATGTATCATCTAATTCGACACTCATTCTCAACGCTTAAGGGACCCTACATTATCCAAACAATTTACTCTCGAGTGCTTCTAATTTCTATTTATCTCTATTGTTTATTGTCCAAACTTTTGTAGCAGGACAAACATGATAAGGGACTTATTGAGCGTAACTTATATTTCTCGAAAGAAGGCTTTATTTCTTTATTAGAGTACTTAGCTCGAAGTAAAATTTGTTGGCAAAAGTGATTTCTAGTCAAATCTTTAGGCTGAAAGTTATTTTTGGAGTTAACGCTGGCTCCAAAATAAACAAAGTCTTTCACAACTTCGAACTAATAGTTGTCAACAATGACGTAGGTCCCAAGACTCTCAGGAAATTCATTTTACTCTTGAGTGTCTTGGGTGTCTTTACAAAGTACTAGTGACAGAAAGTACTTTGTTTTATTTTTTATTTGTTTAGTTATACTAATCTTATAGAATTACTCAAGCCTGTTTCCATTATCTGATAATTACATTTATGTTGAAATCTTTTATACTTGACATGACCTAAACAAACTATGTATCATCTTTTGAACCATACCATTTCTAGATACCATTTCTAGATATTGAAAATACTTTATATTTTGAATTTGTTTGGGTCAGATTATCATGAGATTTAGTTTTTAACATATTTATATTTAACATATAAATTTTGATACAATTTGTGAACTCACCTAAGTACTAACCTAAGCTACTCAACACAACTATTGAAATTCTGAAACTTTAAAAATAAGCAAATATTAGATACATTGAGAAATATTGATTGATACTTGAACAAGTTTTATAGAAAATGATATTTGAATGTTATAGTTTTTTGAATCCTATATTTAGACACTATATTTCTCTATAGTTATAAAGTACACCTTATCTCGTTTCTTATGGATAACTATGCAGATATTCCGATTTTTTGGGAGCTTTTCTTTTACCTAAATGTGCTCAGTATACTTATGAGTTGTTAGTGTCTTAAACTTGGTTCTGTCCTTTTTCAGTAATTCAACTACAATTGCGTCTTTCCTGCTTCTTCATTCCATTGCGTTCCCAGGGGAACATTGGGCTATGTGTCTTTTCTACTTTTATCATATTTCAGCTTCTTAATAGTATCTTGAGTCTCTTCCACAGTTGAAAGTGGTACTAAATTCTTTGTATACATATCTGTACGTGTGGTCTATTGTCCAAACATGATCCAATTATCATCATTATCATGTGTACATAATTGTGACTTACGTAGAAGTTTGCATTCAGATCTTCCTATCTTTCACCAGCAATCGATTTTCCCAGCATTGATGCCAGGAAGTTGTTGGTGTTAGTTTTGTGATATGTAGTATTGTATATAAATTTAATTTGCTTGGTATGATTTTGGGAGTGGCTCAATAATGATATTAATACTTATGTCATTGGCTTTCGTGGGTAATTTTTTAATTTTTTGTTAAAAATAAAAACAATTTGCTTGCCTATAGATTACCAATTGTGAAACCTCTTATAATGCACTCTTCAAAGGTCATAATTCATAATTATACCAAAACTGAAAGTTCGAAGACATACAACAACAATAAAACAAATCCAAGTAGCAGTTCGGTTATTAATGGATACAACGCCCATTAAAATCTTACAATTGCAATTAAATTATAGAAATTATAATTTAAGGAGGAAGTCGCTAATCAATGAAGTCAAACTTCATTAAAAGAAAGTGAAAAAAAACATAGAAACATGACATTGCATTCAATAATCTGTGCTTTTTTTACACGGAAAAGAAAATAACATTTGCCTTTTATTCCCACATACGCGAGCAGCTGTGAACAGAGTTTTTACCACAAATCGACAATCGAAAAACCCTTTGCATTTATATTGTAAATATGGGTAACGTACCGAAAACTCTGGTTATGAATTATGGTTAAACTGGAGAAAAAAACAGAAGCAATTAGTATTTCTGAAGCCTAACAAACAATAAACAATAAACAATCAACAATAAAACACAAATGACAATAAAAAGACACAAAAACTGTCACTAAGCAGTATAAATGGAAACCAAACATTTTGGGCGTTAGTCCAGAACCATGACTTAGCCCAGCTCTAATGTGTTAAAAATGACACAAATTGCTTCGATAAACATTTTGAACACAAATAGATTCTCAAAGTATCTCGCCGGTAGAAGGTTACAATCGAAACTAACGGTCAACTGTCACATGCTCATATGGACGTTCCTGATAATCGAATAACTTTTTCGGTTAGGTAATTTTTGTTTACATTTAAATTTTATTTTTGTTTACAATATTTTTAAGTATACTTTTTTTTGAGCAAATCGACCCGAAATCCAAACAAAATTTTGTGCTTTATAATTAATTTGGTCAACGACGTGAAACTAATGATATTGCACTTATAATTCGAGTTACATATCATTAATTTCTATTAAGTGCGTATGTGCGGATGTTGGCGGTTTAGTTTTGGTCAATATATGTAAATAGTTGTATGCACCCAAAACCTCAAGCATACTTTAATCTAATAATGTAAAAGTTATTATGGGCTTAGATGAACATTGCATTAATGTTCAGTATACTATTTATTCCATTTAACTTATAAACGCTTGACTCTAGCGGAAGTATCTCAATATATACATATGCAACTAATCTTAATCGATGACTAAAAAATCTATGCAAATTACTTTCACACTTAAAAGAGAAAGTTGAAAAAACGCTAATAAGTCTTGGCTTTACAATCTTAAGGTTTATTACATAGTTTTTTTCAGTGCAGTTGCTATCAGAAATTTAAGTAAAACATGTGAACAACGAGAGTTGTCTCTCTAAAGAAATTTCTGCAAAAATGCGAGAATTTCTAGAATAATTTCTGCACTCTCTTATGAGTGATCACAATACAGAAGAACAAACGTAAGAACCTTGTTTGAGCCTTCTTGCGCTAAGAGGTTAATAGACAGTTGAAACTCAACTAACATATATACTCGTTCCAAAGGATAGAGCAGTTAATGAACATTAACTCATATAGTGTGAAGTGTGTATAGACTCAAAAGAACTGCGATTTTATAACGTGAGTCTGTAAAATATCAGAAAAAAACTGTTGTAATTCACCATTAAAACATAAGATATATTAGCTATTAATAGTTTATATTATGGTATAGTATAGTTCAGGATATAAAAAAAATTCTGCAGTACATATACAACATTGGAATACCAAGCAAATCCAACATAAAAATACTGTCAGGGTTTTAAGGTAAAATACTTAGAATGGAATGGAACTGAGTGTGGGGTGCGATCCGTCTCATCAAAGTATAGAGCAAGAGATTGGAGAGGTCTGTGGAAAAGAGCTTGTACAAGTTTGGCTCGGCTATTGAACTTGCGTCTGTAATTGACACAGTCGCAGAGTTTCTTCCTCTCAAGAATGCGTAAACGTACCATTTGCGCCGAGTTTAGATAGAATTAAATCGGGAACGCGTAGATGAATAGGGGGTGAACAAAGTAATTTGGTCGAAACGTTAAGAAGTTTATGCTTACGCAAAGCATTCTTTAGTTGGATGTGTCGGAAGATGGCATTCTGAACGACTTGGGATATGTGCAGAATGAAGTTATGTTTGGGAATAAACGTAACTCCAAGATATTTAAATTTGTAGACTAATTGGATGGGTGTGGTATAACAGATATGCGATATCTGTTCGGTAGCTGAATAGTCTTAAGCGGTCGTTCCGTCTACCCGTCAGAGTAATTGTCGACATCTTGTTCGCTTGAGTTTGAGTTTCTAGGTGGTGTAGTACCTGGTTAGATTAGCCGGATATTTAGTGAGAATGTCAGAGATTCTGCGTGCGAAATTGGATTTTATATACATCAGACACTCATGGGCATAGCACAATTGCTTGATTGGGAGTGGGAAGTGGGAGTGAGGAAGGAAGGTCTGACGTGTATAGCTGTTAAATCAGAACTAAAACAGAACCATGAGGGATGCCTTCGGCGAAGGGGAAGGTGCACGATAAAGGCTTATTCGATGAGTTATTAAAAAATAAAATAATTCAAAAAAAGTAAAAGCTCGTAAGAATTGTAATCTACAGAAAAAGAAAACGAAACCGATAACATATAATTTTTAATATGTTAAAGAAATAAGTTTTTGTTACATAATAATTGCAATTTTTTTTATTAATTAATTTATTTATTAATTTGTTTTTTTTTCTGGTTTGTTTTATTTAAAATACAAAATTATTTTATAATTATTAGGTGTATTGCTGGCACCTTTTCAGTTCATGCTATAGTAAATGGAAATATTAATATATATATATGAGAGCGTTCGTTTAGCGGAACTTTCAATGAATTGCTATTATACAAAAAAAATTTTTTAATTTTTAATTAATGAATTGTGAATAACTTTGTGTAAAGCGTTAAGCCAAAGTTTACTTCTTTCTCTTTCATAGTAAATTTGAAATAATTAAATGATTTTTTCAACCATCTGTTGAGTCTATTAAGTACACTTATTAATGAAACTTCAATTATACAATGAGTGGATAATATAATTACTTTTCGATTGAATAAGTAATTTCGATTTCATTTAATTCTTTAGAAAAATTGTGGGTGTCTTAAAATTCAGATATTGGAAGTAGACGTAAAAAGTACGTTGACATTCCCAATAAATATAAAATTTTAATTGAACTTTGGAAAACTAGAAGTGATTTTTCTAGATATAATTAAAATGTTTTTTTTTTTTAATTTAAGGGAAAAAACCATTACATCTTATAACTCTCATTATTTTTTCCAAATAAAATTTTACCTTTTCAATAATAAATTCTATTAATCATCAAATTATGCAGCTGCATTCGGAACTGGATTCAGATACATTTCGCGTGTGCTCAAAGCTTTTCTCAGTTGTGTGTGCGCCTATGAACTAAGAAAAAAGAAAAACTATTCAAAGATGCAAACAATGCATGATATATTATCCCATCACAGTGGGAGAGTTGTGCCAATAAAATTGAAAATAATGTTCAATTGGAAAAAGTGCATGTTACTATCATTAATGGTACAAATATGTAAGCTGTTTCACTTGATATGATAAATTTTACACTATTTACAAATGTAACATTACAACATCATAGATACGTACGCATCCTGCTATTATAGTCATCACAATAATAGAGTTTGTCACTGCATTGCCATAGAATGTACACAATGGCTTAAATAAAATAATAGGTTTTAAGTACCCTCAAAGCAGCAGATACGGATAACTGGGGTAAATTGCTGCAAAATCGAAAATCAATTGTTATCGCTCATAGAAGGGGGTGCTTACAAATGGAATTGCATGGTATATAAATATAATAATAAACAGTTGTAGTTCTACTTCATTTGCAATGGAAATACAAATTTTTATCAGTATTTGCTTGGGAATTAAACCAAGTTTTTTCAATTATTTTTATTATTATTCAAAGATTAAGTTAACAACATTTGTGCATAATTATAAGTGATTTTGAATAGGTTTTATAATATTTGTGATATTGTAACATATTCATGTAAATTATTTATTACCATTTTCTGGTATATTTTTAAATTAATAATAACTATTAATAATAGATCAGAAATCGGTAGGTAGGTGAAGTGGAAGAATGTCGACCCTACTTAATAAGCAAGAACCTATCTGATTTCATAATCTTCATATATTTGGGGTGAGCGTTGAGTGTTTTAATACATTTTGATTACCGCGAGCATAAGGATACTCTCTGAGTTAAAGATATTATAGTCTTAATTAAAATTCAACCTTTAAAATTTCGTCCAGGTAAGAATACGCAACTACATAGAAGTCATACAAATATCTTTTCTTGCGATATTAAAGCATATAGTCTACAAAACTTGCAATGGGGCAAGCTCTGTCTAGCTCCACACAATTATCGTTTTTACTTACGAAATATGCTTTTTGTTTAAGTTAATCAAGTAAACAATTTTTCTTTGAGTGTACTTAAGCCATTTCGCCATTGATCTCGTAACTATTGTTAGGACCGTTGATTTGTAAAAAAAATTATTCAATATCAAACTTCCTTTGTAACAAACAGGAACAAAAAGTGATGAAGAAGGTTCTATAGAAGGTTCAAGTCTAACTGGGTCATCTGCATCTGAAAGAACTTAGATCCTGAAATGCAATTAATATCATTTGCTCACCGTAATAATAGATTCCGAGTTGAAATGAGTTATCTGCAATAGATTAGGCTATACCGACAATCTTAAGAAACAATTTATTCCTTTTTGCTGATGGTGTTACAACGTGAAACTCGAAGGACTTAAAACCATCTGGAATCAAGTGACTTTTCGACTTTTTCATAGCTGCGATAAGGTACATTGGAGAAAAGATTGAATCTTGCAGAATGGTTATCTCGACATTGATCATATCTGTTTTTATTTGTGTACAATATAGGAAGATTTCAAGAACTTTTTAAAATTATAGTTGCCTGTATTTATTTTAGCAGTGTAATGAAATTAGCAGTCAACTCTATGAAATAAACATATAAATAAAGTGTAGCTGAGTGTAGCCAATAGAGAGAATGAATGATGAGAATGAACTACGTCAATTATTTAAAGGTTATATATAGGTTAATTATTATATAAAAAATATTAAACGATTACGTATTTCTTCGTCAGTAGCCAAAGTAAAAGTTAACGAGCTTCGCTTAAAAAGTTGAGAGCTAAAAAGCCCAAACGGGACCAAATAAACTGGTTGATATCACGTTTGTTAGTAATCAGGCGATGGATTAATACCGCATAATTATGCCGTTAATGAAAATAAGCGCAGGGCCGGATTTGAGAGGCCGTGGGTGTTAACTTATATAAACATGCCTTAATACGTGTAATATTTATTTAAATTAATAAAGAAATAATGAACGATCGAATATCATGTTTCAAGCACTTTGAGTATAATGAAGATGGAAAACCTTGAATGGTTTAAATAAGAACAAAATGAAGTATAAGCAGGTAACTAAAGGGTCTCTTATAGATTATGATCTGATTACCAGTGATTACGTATATTTTTGGAGTTGTTAAAGAATTCACCAAGAGGATTTATGAAGAAATACAATTTCAAAACGTACTACTATGAGCTCAGTAAGCAACTAGTGTAAAGAAATATTTTTCAAAACTTTAGAGCACAAGTTGTTGCGTTATAAAAGTCAGTTGAATCTCAGCGGGAATGTGAGGACTACCGCACCAGCAACAATATTTGATATTGATATTGTTGGCATCAATCGGTGTCGTTAGCTTGATCATGTAGTAGTTATAAAAAAAAACCGATGTTCTAGCAAAAATAATGTTTGATTTTGCAGTGGGAGAAAAAAGATATACGCTAAACATCTTGTTTATTGATAAAGACGAAGTAGCGATAATTACTCCTAAGCATATTCGAACCAGTATCTATTGAAGATTAGTTGTTAGGGCCACTTAATTAAGCAAATAAGTATGTATACTGTGAGGAGTAGTCAACATTTGCCCTCTTTCGTTCCCAGTGAAACGCATGTCCTTTATTATCATATTATATCGTATTGTCTGATGTCCTTTGCTTGATACATTCCAAAGCGTAAGGAACCAATATCATAAAAAATTTGAATTTTAGAAGAATTGCTATAATTGAA
>NC_051846.1:176893952-176897830 GCF_002237135.1 Teleopsis dalmanni
TGACCACGACACAGGCGAACAATCGTAAGAACCTTGTTTGTGCCTTCTTGCGCTAGGAGGTTAATAGAGAGTTAAAACTCAAGTAACATAGATACTCGTTCCAAAGGATAGAGCAAATAATGGACATTAACTCATATAGTATGAAATGTGTATAGACTCAAAAGAACTGCGATTTTATAACGTGAGTCTGTAAAACACCAGAAAAAATCATATAAAGACCAAAGAACTTATATGAACTCATAACACTCATATAAAGCGCAAACTGTTGTAATTCACCATTAAAACATAAGATATGTTAGCTATTAATAGTTTATATTATGGTATAGTATAGTTCAGGATATAAAAAAAATTCTGCAGTACATATACAACATTGGAATACCAAGCAAATCTAACATAAAAATACTGTCAGGGTTTTAAGGTAAAATACTTAGAATGGAATGGAACTGAGTGTGGGGTGCGATCCGTCTCATCAAAGTATAGAGCAAGAGATTGGAGAGGTCTGTGGAAAAGAGCTTGTACAAGTTTGGCTCGGCTATTGAACTTGCGTCTGTAATTGACACAGTCGCAGAGTTTCTTCCTCTCAAGAATGCGTAAACGTACCATTTGCGCCGAGTTTAGATAGAATTAAATCGGGAACGCGTAGATGAATAGGGGGTGAACAAAGTAATTTGGTCTAAACGTTAAGAAGTTTATGCTTACGCAAAGCATTCTTTAGTTGGATGTGTCGGAAGATGGCATTCTGAACGACTTGGGATATGTGCAGAATGAAGTTGTGTTTGGGAATAACCGTAACTCCAAGATATTTAAATTTGTAGATTAATTGGATGGGTGTGGTATTAATATGCGATATCTGTTCGGTAGCTGAATAGTCTTAAGCGGTCGTTCCGTCTACCCGTCAGAGTACTTGTTGACATCTTGTTCGCTTGAGTTTGAGTTTCTAGGTGGTGTAGTACCTGGTTAGATTAGCCGGATATTTAGTGAGAATGTCAGAGATTCTGCGTGCGGATTTGGATTTTATATACATCAGACACTTATGGGCATAGCACAATTGCTTGATTGGGATTGGGAAGTGGGAGTGAGGAGGGAAGGTCTGACGTGTATAGCTGTTACATCAGAACTAAAACAGAACCATGAGGGATGCCTTCGGCGGCGGGGAAGGTGCAGGATAAAGGCTTATTCGATGAGTTATTAAAAAATAAAATAATTTAAAAAAAGTAAAAGCTCGTAAGAATTGTAATCTATAGAAAAAGAAAACGAAACCGATAACATATAATTTTTAATATGTTAAAGAAATAAGTTTTTGTTACATAATATTTGCAATTTTTTTTATTAATTAATTTATTTATTAATTTGTTTTTTTTTCTGGTTTGTTTTATTTAAAATACAAAATTATTTTATAATTATTAGGTGTATTGCTGGCACCTTTTCAGTTCATGCTATAGTAAATGGAAATATTAATATATATATATGAGAGCGTTCGTTTAGCGGAGTTTTCAATGAATTGTTATTATACAAAAAAAATTTTTTAATTTTTAATTAATGAATTGTGAATAACTTTGTGTAAAGCGTTAAGCCAAAGTTTACTTCTTTCTCTTTCATAGTAAATTTGAAATAATTAAATGATTTTTTCAACCATCTGTTGAGTCTATTAAGTACACTTATTAATGAAACTTCAATTATACAATGAGTGGATAATATAATTACTTTTCGATTGAATAAGTAATTTCGATTTCATTTAATTCTTTAGAAAAATTGTGGGTGTCTTAAAATTCAGATATTGGAAGTAGACGTAAAAAGTACGTTGACATTCCCAATAAATATAAAATTTTAATTGAACTTTGGAAAACTAGAAGTGATTTTTCTAGATATAATTAAAATGTTTTTTTTTTTTAATTTAAGGGAAAAAACCATTACATCTTATAACTCTCATTATTTTTTCCAAATAAAATTTTACCTTTTCAATAATAAATTCTATTAATCATCAAATTATGCAGCTGCATTCGGAACTGGATTCAGATACATTTCGCGTGTGCTCAAAGCTTTTCTCAGTTGTGTGTGCGCCTATGAACTAAGAAAAAAGAAAAACTATTCAAAGATGCAAACAATGCATGATATATTATCCCATCACAGTGGGAGAGTTGTGCCAATAAAATTGAAAATAATGTTCAATTGGAAAAAGTGCATGTTACTATCATTAATGGTACAAATATGTAAGCTGTTTCACTTGATATGATAAATTTTACACTATTTACAAATGTAACATTACAACATCATAGATACGTACGCATCCTGCTATTATAGTCATCACAATAATAGAGTTTGTCACTGCATTGCCATAGAATGTACACAATGGCTTAAATAAAATAATAGGTTTTAAGTACCCTCAAAGCAGCAGATACGGATAACTGGGGTAAATTGCTGCAAAATCGAAAATCAATTGTTATCGCTCATAGAAGGGGGTGCTTACAAATGGAATTGCATGGTATATAAATATAATAATAAACAGTTGTAGTTCTACTTCATTTGCAATGGAAATACAAATTTTTATCAGTATTTGCTTGGGAATTAAACCAAGTTTTTTCAATTATTTTTATTATTATTCAAAGATTAAAGTTAACAACATTTGTGCATAATTATAAGTGATTTTGATTAGGTTTTATAATATTTGTGATATTGTAACATATTCATGTAAATTATTTATTACCATTTTCTGGTATATTTTTAAATTAATAATAAATGTTAATTATAGATCAGAAATCGGTAGGTAGGTGAAGTGGAAGAATGTCGACCCTACTTAATAAGCAAGTACCTATCTGATTTCATAATCTTCATATATTTGGGGTGAGCGTTGAGTGTTTTAATACATTTTGATTACCGCGAGCATAAGGATACTCTCTGAGTTAAAGATGTTATATTCTTAGTTAAAATTCAACCTTTAAAATTTCGTCCAGGTAAGCATACGCAACTACATAGAAGTCATACAAATATCCTTCCTTGCGATATTAGAGCATATAGTCTACGAAACTTGCAATGGGCCAAGCTCTGTCTAGCTCCACACAATTATCGTTTTTACTTACGAAATATGCTTTTTGTTTATGTTAATCAAGTATACAATTTTTCTTTGAGTGTACTTAAGCCATTTCGCCATTGATCTCGTAACTATTGTTAGGACTGTTGATTTGTAAAAACAAAATTATTCAATATCAAACTTTCTTTGTAACAAACAGGAACAAAAAGTGATGAAGAAGGTTCTATAGAAGGTTCAAGTCTAACTGGGTAATCTGCATCTGAAAGAACTTAGATGCAATTAATATCATTTGCTCACCGTAATAATAGATTCCGAGTTGAAATGAGTTATCTGCAATAGATTTTGCTATACCGACAATCTTAAGAAACAATTTATTCCTTTTTGCTGATAGTGTTACAACGTGAAACTCGAAGGACTTAAAACCATTTGGAACCAAGTGACTTTTCGACTTTTTCATAGCTGCGATAAGGTACATTGGAGAAAAGATTGAATCTTGCAGAATGATTATCTCGACATTGATCATATCTGTTTTTATTTGTGTACAGATGTCTTTTATATTAATGAATTTTCTCATTTCGTATTAAATTCCTCAATATAGGAAGATTTCAAGAACTGTTTAAAATTATAGTTGCCTGTATTTATTTTAGCAGTCGTATGAAATTAGCAGTCAACTCTATGAAATAAACATATAAATAAACTGTAGCTTAGTGTAGCTAATAGAGAGAATGAATGATGAGAATGAACTACGTCAATTATTTACAGGCGATCGATTAATACCGCATAATTACGCCGTTAATGAAATTAACCGCAGGGCCGGATTTGAGAGGCCGTGGGTGTTAACTTATATAAA
>NC_051846.1:176897930-176910851 GCF_002237135.1 Teleopsis dalmanni
TAGATGTTGATAGAACATCAGCAAGAGACATAAATACCGAGCGGTCGTCGCTAAAAATGTAAATATTCCTGAGTAACATGTCATTGGATGCTCTCCCCGAAATTTTTGAAAATACTCAAATAACTCTATTTTATAAAGTCAGACTAGTTTGAATATCTAATTATATAGGAGGATTTTGTTATATATACCGAATGTGTGTTCGATAATTTATTTTTTTATTTTAATATGTTTTTTTCAGAACAGTTTGTCGTCGTGACATTTTGCTCTGTTAATATCAGGAACTCATTCGTCCATTATTCAGTTATAATTATATTTGATTTTGCTGTCATAGCTGCTACCATACTCAGTTCGAGTAGCATTTTTTTAGATCCACTCTATCTATCGCAGTTATAATATATTTTTTGCTGTATTGTGTATTCCGAGGATTACTGTGTCATAGGTAAATGTAGCTAATATAGTTTTTGCTATAAGAAGTACACCTTTAATTTGGAGAAGATATAACAAAATGCCGAAAATGTTTCTTATTGTTTTTGATTACACTCATCAGCAGTCATGGTGCTAAAAAGTAGGCGACCAGGTAAATTGTTTATCAATAATCACTGAGAGCTGGTACTTTTTAGTATTAATGAACTTGAAAGGTTCCTCAACTGTACGGGGTAGATCTAATCCTCCTCTCTACACATTATTATTATTATTATTATTGAGCGATGTGGCACTGCGTCTTGTCTACTGCGCCCCCTTATGGGTTTAAAGTAGGTCTTTAAGCCCTTTTGCGTCAATAAAAAAAGTAGTATAGAACCTACTTTATAGAGTTTCTTCTCTACACAAGCAACACAACAAGAATGTGAAAATCTTATGATGCAAAAGTGCTAATTGGACTCATGACACCATTTGACCCAACGAACCAACCAGCAGAATAGACGAAATACTTGGTGTGAAATACAAATTTTAAAATGCTCGTTTCTTTTTTCTACCCTAGAAGCTCTGGACTGTAAATATGAATTCAATATGAGGCTGAATTCTTTTCGAAGTAAAGATTTCAATTTGTAAGTAAAACAACATGCCATACTTTACCAAAGGCCTTTGTAACAACGAGGTGAACACAACATAAAACATAATTAATACTTTTAAATTTTTTATATTGTTTACAACTTTTTATGTTATTTATAACATCACTCATATTATTGGCAATATAACAAGTGCTTTAACTAAATAAATTATTTTATTATATATGGTATAAGTTTTTCGACCAATTTTGATAGTTGAGGTAGTAGACGCATGAACAGGTATAAACATACAATGCAAGGATCTTTTCCAGTTTTAATGGAAGTTATGGGTTGATATATTTATCAATTGAAACGCTTAAATATAAATATCAGCGGGATTATTAATATTATAAACTTCAGTACATTCCATTACAGTAACAAAATCAAATTCTCGTAATTTCTTATCTTTAACTTGTTTGTTTTCATCCCCAAGTCCCCTCACTTCTTGTGGTTGATATGAAGAAATAAATTTAATAATCATTTATACAACAATAACCCTAAATCTAGTGTAATATTTTAGCTAACACGTAACATACCGTACAACATTTTTCTATTCCAAAGGCAGCTGCTATCCTAGCTGGATTGTAAGAAATTGGTCCTTATACAAAAACAGGAAACATATGATCAATAACCATAATTAAAGAAAGGATAATAGAATTTAACAAGGTGCGTAACTTTATGAAAAAAATCGTAATTTTTTTTTTCAATTTTTCCCCCTCTATTTTTTTACACTTAGTAAAATCAAAGAATGTTGAAAATAAGACGAACGTGCCATGATCGTTAAGAAAAGGAAATAAAGTCTATGACACCTGGTCGCTTAAGTAAGGTAAAAATATATTGCGTTGTAAAAACAGGATTACAAGGCAATATGTGCCGTCAATGTGTAAATCATTAATTTTAAATTTAAATAAAAAAGTAATTGGTGAAAGCGGAGAACTATAACTTGAAGTTTTTATTAATAAAGTATAAATATGAAACATACAATATTCAATAATTTATGAAAAGAATCAAGCTGTTGGAATATATTGGATTCGAATGTTTGGATTGACACTACTTAAATAACAACTCCCGAGAACTAACATAACTGAAGTTTCGAACAGCACGAATATTATTATTATATCATATTATATTTATTTTTTGAAGCTTTAGAAAATATAGTACACAGCCCGCTATAATAAATACCATAAGTATGAATTATAAATTCAGATGATAGTTCAGAATAGCCTAAAAATCAATAGAGACATTTGTAATATATTTATGGTAAATAAAGAATAGGTTAATTATTTAATGGCAAGGTATTAAAACTTTGTATATGACATATACATATGTATATTGTTATTATTGTTATGCCTCATAATATATAGTATATATTAAATATTATAAATAGTAGTATTAAATAATACAAATCAAATAATATCATTAAATAATTTTTTTAACAACATAGAGTCTTTTTAACCCAGTATGGCAGAGCTGAGAGAGTGCCATACTTAACTAATCAATTAGTTGAGTACACTAAGTGGTTCTCCTTCAATATGGCAAGACTAAGGTTACAGACAAATTACTTGTCGACATATTCTTACCTGCATGACCACCTCAATAACATGGGTTTCCCAAATTGAAAAACATTCCGTCTCTGCCAGGCTTCCAGTGAGGTCTCTAGTTGCATTGTATGCCTGAACCAAAGCAAACAGATCTTGGAGTGTAATATTGAGCGAATGTCGCTTTGACATATTTAATACTATGTACTTGTTAAAATCAACTAAACAACATACTCTAGCCTTAATTTGGAAAGATAAATGTTTTCTATTCGGCTAGAACAAATTGTTACCACAAAAGAACGCCAATGGTCGTTATGCCACGCTAATTCTGTTTTAATCTATTCTGTTATATCGCTATTTTATGTTAGGGTAGGTTATTCCGCCGATCCCTAAGATTCCACTTACGCCTATTGGCTCCGTATATTGATGAAACTCAGGTTTTAAAACCACATAGAACCTTTGGTGATGTTTAGAATGCTGTTTAGTCGGAGGTCTTGTAATTGATCAAGATCCTCAAGAAAACAAAAAGAAAATCCTCAAAGACATAGTAGATAAGAAGCACTTTTATCGTCTTCCCCACAGCTGCGACAGGTATTATTGAAAGGGAGTTTCAATCTGCTAGCATGGTTCCCTAGTCTGCAAAGACCTGTAAGTAAACCCACCAAAAGACTGATATCTCTACGAGGTATCTCAATGTGCATACTGATACTTGCATATCGTTAAGTGTTTTCATCTTTTATTAACCATTTTATGTTACTTACAGATAAATTAAAATTTTTGAACTCTATTTGTACAGTTCAAAGGATAAAAATTGAGAAATTCACAAGCAATTAGTGTGAATTTTATTTAACCACAGTTCAGTTGTTATGAAAAGACCGACAGATAAATACGTAAAATAAGTGGGTTGAAAATTCAGAAAACTTATTTAAAATTAACCACCGTCATTAAAATAAACAAACGATTAATTTTCTGATAAATCAAACATGCACGCGTACATATTTAAACCAGACAAACCCAAATAATTTGTAAATTTGTTCAGTATATCATCACGAAAGTGTGTGCATTCTAGTGAATTATTTGTTAACGTAAAATACGAAATAATACAGTAAAATCTCTAGAAATATTATTTTTAACATATTATTCCATAATCATTCTTACATTTTTCATTGATTAAATGATGATTCAAATTTCATCACTGTATTTTATGACCGAGAAAGACTCAAAACGCTTTTCTGCAGCTCATTATTTTAGCTTCAGGACCAAAAAATGTCATATACCATAGATCCACGTTAGCCGAGAGAGTAATTGGTCGATCACATTCCTTACACAATGTTCGCTTTGCGCCATCGCAGAAGTATTAAAACCATAATCACAAAATCAAGAGATGTGAACACATCTATATAAAAATAAATTATGGAATATCTTTTGAGATAGTACTTAGTCGATCACATTCCTTCGTTTTGCGCCATCGCAGAAGAATGGAAAATATAATTGCAAAAACAGATGATGTAAACATACTGTTAAAAATTATGGAAAAATTATGAAGTTGTATTTTATATGCATTTATTAAATTATAAATTCCTGATACTTTCTACACAGTTTGAATATATTAAAAACATTTTTCATTTATTGACAACAATGTAATAAAGCGGACGGTTTGCAGTTTTCTCTCATATATCACTACCAGGATAAAAATTGTTAAATTCACAAACCTCTAAACCCCTAAGGGGTGATAATTATACAATATAGGTACATATATTTATGTGCTATCTTCATTATTATTGTACTATCATATATTGTATTATTTTGTTTAGTTTAACTTTTCTGGTTTTCACTGTATTCATTTGATACCCATAAGTACGGATAGAAGAAAAAATATAATAAATTCAACAACGCAATTACAATAAAAAGCATGAGAAAGAGTTGAAAATTCTTTAAATTGTGTAAATTCATATCAAAATCCAGAGAATTCTATTTCAATGCAACAAATTGGAAAACTTGAATGGAATACAGCTCGTTTGTTAAATCTTATCATCCCTCATATCTCTTTGTTTATAGTGAAAGGTGCGTTAAATGCCAGAATGGCAATCAACAACATTGGAGAGTGACGCGTTCCAATTTTTTAAGGGGTAAGTTTTTTACACTCATACCTCTTTAGTGTTCTTTGATTGTTTAAGTAGCGGCGGATACAGTAGCACGAGATGTTGTCACATAAAAGGCAATATCTTAACTTATTAAAGGAACTAGTAGAATAATACAGCAGACGCCAAAAGAGTCCGTTTTACGGATTTGAATATGACATATAAAAGCAGGTATGAAGTCATATTACAGTGATTGCACTGCGCTATCTGATGATAGGACGGGACGGAGAATTGCAATATTGGATTATATTGATTTTATTTAAATATCTTTTTGGATTTAATTTATATGCAGGAATCCGTACAAAACAATATACGATGACAAAATACAAAAAATTACAAAAATTTTATATTTGGTTTTATTTTACGTTTGATTGGATGCACATTATTGATCGTGATGATATCGAATTTTATATTTTGTTGGTTCGGCTTTAAGGGGTTGTTACGGACAGCGAAAAAAGGAAAAAAATTAAAATTCGAATGCATCTAAATTTCTGACTATGTTTACAGTGTTCAACATCAGGCCAGTTCGTACACTCCTCACTGGGGGTGGTTTTCCCACCATACCACGGTGTAAAATTGCATCAAACTATATCATCCCTTAAATGTTTGGAATACGTGCAAATGTTGTTTTTTCATGGTTTATTTTAAAAATTCAAGTTCAATGATTTTGCATTCAAATAAAATCATAATATATTATAACTGGAATATTTTTATTGGCAATGGATTATAACGTAAACTTATACATAGTATAAATTCAATTGACCTTATACAATATATTTCGGATATGTGATAGTCATCAATATTTCTATATAATATATTGTGAAATATGCAGTTTGTTATCATAACAGATGTAAAAACATGGAAGTATAAAGGAAAGTTACATAAGATAATGGTATATATTACTTACAATTTCAAAAAATTTTTCCGTGACCTTAACCCTTGCCCCGCTATTTGACTATACTCATACATAAAATAGTAACATTTCTATCATTTAATATATTTTTCTTATACCGTGTTAAAAGCATTATGACGTTAAATTGACTATATTAAAAACAAAGAAGAATTAAATAATATCATCGACTCCTATTTTCAGGATCGAAAATTTTTTTCCGGTTAATATGTACACTAGTATACGAGAATATAACGCTTTTTTAAATAAAAGCCACTATATTTAATTATAGCAATTCTTCTAGAATTCAAATTTTTTATGATATTGGTTCCTTACGCTTTGGAATGTATCAAGCAAAGGACATCAGACAATACGATATAATATGATAATAAAGGACATGCATTTCACTGGGAACGAAAGAGGGCTAATGTTGACTACTCCTCACAGTATTTATACTTATTTGCTTAATTAAGTGGCCCTAACAACTAACCTTCAATAGATACTGATTCGAACACGCTTAGGAGTAATTATCGCTACTTCGTCTTTATCAATAAACAAGATGTCTAGCGTATATCTTTTTTCTCCCACTGCAAAATCAAACATTATTTTTGGTCGAACATCGTTTTTTATAACTACTACATAATCAAGCCAATGAAACCAATTGATGCCAACAATATCAATATCAAATATTGTTGCTGGTGCGGTAGTCCTCACATTCCCGCTGAGATTCAACTGACTTTTATAACGCAACAACTTGTACTCTAAAGTTTTGAAAAATATCTCTCTACAGTAGTTGCATACTGAGCTCATGGTACTACCTTTTGAAATTGTGTTTCTTCATAGATCCTCTACGTGAATTCTTTAACAACTCCAATAATATACGTAATCACTGGCAATCAGATCATAATCTATAAGAGACCCTTTAGTTGTCTGCTTATACTTCATTTTGTTCTTATTTAAACCAATCAAGGTTTTCCATCTTTATTATACTCAAAGTGCTTGAAACATGATATTCGTTCGTTCATTCTTTCTTTATTAATTTAAATAAATATTACACGTATTAAGGCATGTTTATATAAGTTAACACCCACGGCCTCTCAAATCCGGCCCTGCGGTTAATTTCATTAACGGCGTAATTATGCGGTATTAATCGATCGCCTGTAAATAATTGACGTAGTTCATTCTCATCATTCATTCTCTCTATTAGCTACACTAAGCTACAGTTTATTTATATGTTTATTTCATAGAGTTGACTGCTAATTTCATACGACTGCTAAAATAAATACAGGCAACTATAATTTTAAACAGTTCTTGAAATCTTCCTATATTGAGGAATTTAATACGAAATGAGAAAATTCATTAATATAAAAGACATCTGTACACAAATAAAAACAGATATGATCAATGTCGAGATAATCATTCTGCAAGATTCAATCTTTTCTCCAATGTACCTTATCGCAGCTATGAAAAAGTCGAAAAGTCACTTGGTTCCAAATGGTTTTAAGTCCTTCGAGTTTCACGTTGTAACACTATCAGCAAAAAGGAATAAATTGTTTCTTAAGATTGTCGGTATAGCAAAATCTATTGCAGATAACTCATTTCAACTCGGAATCTATTATTACGGTGAGCAAATGATATTAATTGCATCTAAGTTCTTTCAGATGCAGATTACCCAGTTAGACTTGAACCTTCTATAGAACCTTCTTCATCACTTTTTGTTCCTGTTTGTTACAAAGAAAGTTTGATATTGAATAATTTTGTTTTTACAAATCAACAGTCCTAACAATAGTTACGAGATCAATGGCGAAATGGCTTAAGTACACTCAAAGAAAAATTCTATACTTGATTAACATAAACAAAAAGCATATTTCGTAAGTAAAAACGATAATTGTGTGGAGCTAGACAGAGCTTGCCCCATTGCAAGTTTTGTAGACTATATGCTCTAATATCGCAAGGAAGGATATTTGTATGACTTCTATGTAGTTGCGTATGCTTACCTGGACGAAATTTTAAAGGTTGAATTTTAACTAAGGCTATAACATCTTTAACTCAGAGAGTATCCTTATGTTCGCGGTAATCAAAATGTATTAAAACACTCAACGCTCACCCCAAATACATATATGAAGATTATGAAATCAGATAGGTTCTTGCTTATTAAGTAGGTTCGATATTCTTCCACTTAACCTACCTACCGATTTCTGATATATTATTAACATTAATTATTAATTTAAAAACATACCAGAAAATGGTAATAAATAATTTACATGAATACAATATCACAAATATTATAAAACCTAATCAAAATCACTTATAATTATGCACAAATGTTGTTAACTTTAATCTTTGAATAATAATAAAAATAATTGAAAAAACTTGGTTTAATTTCCAAGCAAATACTGATAAAAATTTGTATTTCCATTGCAAATGAAGTAGAACTACAACTGTTTATTATTATATTTATATACCATGCAATTCCATTTGTAAGCACCCCCTTCTATGAGCGATAACAATTGATTTTCGATTTTGCAGCAATTTACCCCAGTTATCCGTATCTGCTGCTTTGAGGGTACTTAAAACCTATTATTTTATCTAAGCCATTGTGTACATTCTATGGCAATGCAGTGACAAACTCTATTATTGTGATGACTATAATAGCAGGATGCGTACGTATCTATGATGTTGTAATGTTACATTTGTAAATAGTGTAGAATTTATCATATCAAGTGAAACAGCTTACATATTTGTACCATTAATGATAGTAACATGCACTTTTTCCAATTGAACATTATTTTCAATTTTATTGGCACAACTCTCCCACTGTGATGGGATAATATATCATGCATTGTCTGCATCTTTTAATAGTTTTTCTTTTTTCTTAGTTCATAGGCGCATACACAACTGAGAAAAGCTTTGAGCACACGCGAATAGTATCTGAATCCAGTTCCGAATGCAGCTGCATAATTTGATGATTAATAGAATTTATTATGAAAAAGGTAAAATTTTATTTGGAAAAAATAATGAGAGTTATAAGATGTAATGGTTTTTTCCCTTCCAAAAATGAAAAAGATGAATTAAATTAAAAAAAAAAAAACATTTTAATTATATCTAGAAAAATCACTTCTAGTTTTCCAAAGTTCAATTAAAATTTTATATTTATTGGAGATGTCAACCTACTTTTTACGTCTACTTCCAATATTCGAATTTTAAGACACCCACAATTTTTCTAAAGAATTAAATGAAATCGAAATTACTTATACAATCGGAAAATAATTACATTATTCATTCATTTTATAATTGAAGTTTCATTTATAAGTGTACTTAATAGACTCAACAGATGGTTAAAAAACTCATTAAATTATTTCAAATTTTCTATGAAAGAGAAAGAAGTAAGCTTTGGCTTAACCCTTTACACAAAGTTATTTACAATTCATTAATTAAAATTGGTAAAATTAGAAAATTTTTTTTGTTTAATAGCAGTTCATTGAAAACTCCGCTAAACGGACGGTCTCATACATATGTAATAATATTTCCATTTACCATAACATGAATTGAAAAGGTGCCAGCAATACACCTAATAATTATAAAATAATTTTTTATTTTAAATAAAACAAACCAGAAAAAAAACAAATTAATAAATAAATTAATTAATAAAAAAAATTGCAACATATTATGTAACAAAAACTTATTTCTTTAACATATTAAAGATTATATGTTATCGGTTTTGTTTTATTTTTCTGTAGATTACAATTCTTACGAGCTTTTACTTTTTTTGAATTATTTTATTTTTTAACAACTCATCGAATAAGCCTTTATCCTGCACTTTTCCTGTCGTCGCAGGCATCCCTCATGGTTCTATTTTAGTTCTGATTTAACATCTATACACGTCAGGCCTTCCTTCCTCACTCCCACTTCCCACTTCCCATCAAGCAATTGTGCTTTGCCAATGAGTGTCTGGTGTATATGAAATCCAAATTCTCTGCAGAATCTCTGACATTCTCACTAGATATCTGGCTAATCTAACCAGGTACTACACCACCTAGAAACTCAAACTTAACGCGAACAAGATGTCAACAAGTACTCTGACGGGTAGACGGAACGACTGCTTAAGACTATTCAAAGCTACCGAACAGATATCGCATATTAATACCACACCCATCCAATTAATCTACAAATTTAAATATCTTGGAGTTACGTTTATTCCCAAACACAACTTCATTCTGCACATATCCCAAGTCGTTCAGAATGCCATCTTCCGACACATCCAACTAAAGAATGCTTTGCGTAAGCATGAACTTCTTAATGTTTAGACCAAATTACTTTGTTACAAGCGGCTCATTCACCCCCTATTCATCTACGCGTTCCCGATTTGATTCTATGTAAACTCGCCGCAAATGGTACGTTTACGCATTCTTGAGAGGAAGAAACTCTGCGACTGTGTCAATTATAGACGCAAGTTCAATAGCCGAACCAAACTTGTACAAGCTCTTTTCCACAAACCTCTTCAATCTCTTGCGTTATACTTTGATGAGACGGATCTCACCCCACACTCAGTTCCATTCCACTTTAAGTGTTTTACCTTAAAACTCTGACAGTATTTTTATGCTGGATTTGCTTGGTATTCCAATGTTGTATATGTACTGCAAAATTTTTATATCCTGAACTATACTATACCATAATATAAACTATTAATAGCTAACATATCTTATGTTTTAAAGGTGAATTACAACAGTTTTTTTCTGATATTTTACAGACTCACGTTATAAAATCGCAGTTCTTTTGAGTCTATACACACTTCACACTATATGAGTTAATGTTCATTAACTGCTCTATCCTTTGGAACGAGTATATATGTTAGTTGAGTTTCAACTGTCTATTAACCTCTTAGCGCAAGAAGGCTCAAACAAGGTTCTTACGTTTGTTCTTCTGTATTGTGATCACTCATAAGAGAGTGCAGAAATTATTCTAGAAATTCTCGCATTTTTGCAGAAATTTCTTTAGAGAGACAACTCTCGTTGTTCACATGTTTTACTTAAATTTCTGATAGCAACTGCACTGAGAAAAACTATGTAATATGAATGTACATTGTAAACATTTTAGAATAGAAACCTTAAGATTGTAAAGACAAGACTTATTAGCGTTTTTTCAACTTTCTCTTTTAAGTCTGAAAGTAATTTGCATAGATTTTTTAGTCATCGATTAAGATTAGTTGCATATGTATATATTGAGATACTTCCGCTAGAGTCAAGCGTTTATAAGTTAAATGGAATAAATAGTATACTGAACATTAATGCAATGTTCACCTAAGCCCATAATAACTTTTGCATTATTAGATTAAAGTATGCTTGAGGTTTTGGGTGCATACAACTATTTACATATATTGACCAAAACTAAACCGCCAACATCCGCACATACGCACTTAATAGAAATTAATGATATGTAACTCGAATTATAAGTGCAATATCATTAGTTTCACGTCGTTGACCAAATTAATTATAAAGCACAAAATTTTGTTTGGATTTCGGGTCGATTTGCTCAAAAAAAAGTATACTTAAAAATATTGTAAACAAAAATAAAATTTAAATGTAAACAAAAATTACCTAACCGAAAAAGTTATTCGATTATCAGGAACGTCCATATGAGCATGTGACAGTTGACCGTTAGTTTCGATTGTAACCTTCTACCGGCGAGATACTTTGAGAATCTATTTGTGTTCAAAATGTTTATCGAAGCAATTTGTGTCATTTTTAACACATTAGAGCTGGGCTAAGTCATGGTTCTGGACTAACGCCCAAAATGTTTGGTTTCCATTTATACTGCTTAGTGACAGTTTTTGTGTCTTTTTATTGTCATTTGTGTTTTATTGTTGATTGTTTATTGTTTATTGTTTGTTAGGCTTCAGAAATACTAATTGCTTCTGTTTTTTTCTCCAGTTTAACCATAATTCATAACCAGAGTTTTCGGTACGTTACCCATATTTACAATATAAATGCAAAGGGTTTTTCGATTGTCGATTTGTGGTAAAAACTCTGTTCACAGCTGCTCGCGTATGTGGGAATAAAAGGCAAATGTTATTTTCTTTTCCGTGTAAAAAAAGCACAGATTATTGAATGCAATGTCATGTTTCTATGTTTTTTTTCACTTTCTTTTAATGAAGTTTGACTTCATTGATTAGCGACTTCCTCCTTAAATTATAATTTCTATAATTTAATTGCAATTGTAAGATTTTAATGGGCGTTGTATCCATTAATAACCGAACTGCTACTTGGATTTGTTTTATTGTTGTTGTATGTCTTCGAACTTTCAGTTTTGGTATAATTATGAATTATGACCTTTGAAGAGTGCATTATAAGAGGTTTCACAATTGGTAATCTATAGGCAAGCAAATTGTTTTTATTTTTAACAAAAAATTAAAAAATTACCCACGAAAGCCAATGACATAAGTATTAATATCATTATTGAGCCACTCCCAAAATCATACCAAGCAAATTAAATTTATATACAATACTACATATCACAAAACTAACACCAACAACTTCCTGGCATCAATGCTGGGAAAATCGATTGCTGGTGAAAGATAGGAAGATCTGAATGCAAACTTCTACGTAAGTCACAATTATGTACACATGATAATGATGATAATTGGATCATGTTTGGACAATAGACCACACGTACAGATATGTATACAAAGAATTTAGTACCACTTTCAACTGTGGAAGAGACTCAAGATACTATTAAGAAGCTGAAATATGATAAAAGTAGAAAAGACACATAGCCCAATGTTCCCCTGGGAACGCAATGGAATGAAGAAGCAGGAAAGACGCAATTGTAGTTGAATTACTGAAAAAGGACAGAACCAAGTTTAAGACACTAACAACTCATAAGTATACTGAGCACATTTAGGTAAAAGAAAAGCTCCCAAAAAATCGGAATATCTGCATAGTTATCCATAAGAAACGAGATAAGGTGTACTTTATAACTATAGAGAAATATAGTGTCTAAATATAGGATTCAAAAAACTATAACATTCAAATATCATTTTCTATAAAACTTGTTCAAGTATCAATCAATATTTCTCAATGTATCTAATATTTGCTTATTTTTAAAGTTTCAGAATTTCAATAGTTGTGTTGAGTAGCTTAGGTTAGTACTTAGGTGAGTTCACAAATTGTATCAAAATTTATATGTTAAATATAAATATGTTAAAAACTAAATCTCATGATAATCTGACCCAAACAAATTCAAAATATAAAGTATTTTCAATA
Source organism: Teleopsis dalmanni (assembly GCF_002237135.1). Taxonomy (NCBI): domain Eukaryota; kingdom Metazoa; phylum Arthropoda; class Insecta; order Diptera; family Diopsidae; genus Teleopsis; species Teleopsis dalmanni. The sequence continues at coordinate 176,910,807 of NC_051846.1, forward strand.
TCTAGAAATGGTATCTAGAAATGGTATGGTTCAAAAGATGATACA
>NC_051846.1:176910951-176943973 GCF_002237135.1 Teleopsis dalmanni
TCTAAGTTCTCCCTTTTTTGGGAACAAATGTTTCACGATATTCGCCATTATTTTAGGACATGAAGGTACCGAGCCTCTTAACCTCTTAAATTTACGCATTACTATTTTGTAGCCATCGCCCCAGACATTTTGGTCTACATCATTGATCAGAGTTTGAAAAGCTTGATTCTTACTCCTAATAATTGCCTTTTTAAGTTTAGATCTGTTCTCTCGGTATTTTTGTAGAAGCCTTTCCGCATCTACTCCCGATCTGTGACGTTGGAATTGCCTACGGGAGGCAAAGCACTGAGATCTTAGTAAAGCTATTTCTTCCGTCCACCAATAGTTTGATGGGCGCCCATTACCTCTGCCTTTTCTTGGCATTGATGCATCACAGACGTTGCATAATTCCTTCTTAAGGTGATTTGATTTTTCAAAAGCATCCCCGACTCCGAAACTCATGTTTTCGGTCATGAATTCCATTATCTCTGTGTCAAGATACTTAGTTTTCCAGCCTATTTGCTGTGCTTTTCTCTGCGATTTTTTCAAAACAAACTTCTCTTTTAGCGATAAGGAAAAAAGAATTGCATGATGGTCGCTGTGGGTGTAGTGGTTTGTTACATTCCATTGCGAACCCCTTACTAATGACGGGCTGGCAAAGGTGAGATCTATGTAGGAAACGCCTCTACCATTATCGAACGTTGGGCTATGCCCATTGTTCAGTTGTATTAGGTTTAGTGAGGTAAACGTTTCTAATAGGGCTCTACCTCGGCGCGTTGTATTACTACTGCCCCATTCGACTGCCCAAGCATTGAAATCCCCTGCAACAATGATGGGAGTTTTGTTTCTGATTGTTCCTGATAGCCTATCAAGAAACTCTTCAAATCTCTCTTGGGAGATATTTGGGGATATGTAACAGCTGCACACATAGATACCCCGGATTCTGACAAGTACTAGACCTTCTTTTTGTATCAATACTCTTGGTTCAAACACTATGTCCTGTCCTAGCCAAATGGCAGCCTTTGCAGTAATATCTTGTACCCATTTGGAGGTTTCTTTTGATTTGTAAAACTCACTAATTATGAGTACATCTGTCTTTAATTCCAAAGCTGTTTGGGATAAAAGGTCTTGGGCAGCTTCGCATCGATTTAGGTTCAATTGCAGAAATTTAATCATTTTTTGGACTTAAGCTCCTGTATAGCCTTCCTGTAGAATTCACATTTGGAACTTCTTGAGTAGTGTAGATTGCCACCGTTGCAGTTTTCCGGACATAGGATGCATTTTGGTTGCGCCGAGCACGTTTTTGCCTTGTGACCATCTTGTCCACATCTCATACATGTGCCTGATCTGTCATTATCGCTTTTGCACTGTCTAGCAGCGTGTCCAAATTGAAGACATTTGAAACACCTCATGGGTGTGATATGCTTTCTGATCCTACTGCGTACCCAGCCAACTCTGACTGAGGCAGCTGCAATCAATATACTGGCATCCTTAGTAGGAAGGTCAATAATTGCTGATCTTGTGCTGTCCCTTGCGGCACGCCAAAACTTGACGTTGATGTCACTTACATTTATTGCTGGAAATTGATCAGCAATCGCCGCGCGCACCTCTTCGTTGGATGTTATCTCGTCCAAATCCCTGCATTCTATTAGGGTGTGCTGTGTTAAAGATTTTACACTAGCACAATTCTGAAGTGTGTTTTTCATTTCATTGCAGAAGTCCTTCGCTAAATTTCCAGCTTCTTTGGTAAGCTGAATCAATATTTCCCCCTCTTTAGTTTTTCGGATTTTGTTCACGTTTTTTCCGAATTCTTGTAGCTCTGGTTTTGTTTTAATGATCTTTAACATTTCAGCGTAAGACTTATCTGCCGTCTTACTAATGAGAATTGCTTCCGGTTTTACTCTAGGCGCTTTAATGAGGTCCAGATTTGGCACAGTTTTCCCTTTTTTCTTTTGCACTAGCTGCCATTTGTGAAAATTCGTTTCCTGCTCCTTACTTCCAATTTCTCTAATTTGGACTTTGGGTGGTGGACCGTTCGGTTTTTCTTTCGCAGCACGCTTTAGTGCTCCCTGAGTTTGCACGCTAATGGAAGCTACACTCTTAGCCACCAACGGCACTTGTGGCCCCCTTTCTTGTTCCGTCTTATACATCTTAACTATCTGTGCAAGCAGATCCCGCATATCCTTATTAATATGCCTTTGTGATTCCATCATCGCAGATAGTTGTACCAGCTTATCCTCTACACTATCATCAGGCTTGGGGGATAAAGGTATGTTTAATACCTCCTTCTCCATTGTTTTTTGTACTGCGTTTTGTTTCCGCAGAGGTGATGTCTGGTTTAAATATGTATGTACGCGTGCATGTTTGATTTATCAGAAAATTAATCGTTTGTTTATTTTAATGACGGTGGTTAATTTTAAATAAGTTTTCTGAATTTTCAACCCACTTATTTTACATATTTATCTGTCGGTCTTTTCATGACAACTGAACTGTGGTTAAATAAAATTCACACTAATTGCTTGTGAATTTCTAAATTTTTATCCTTTGAACTGTACAAATAGAGTTCAAAAATTTTAATTTATCTGTAAGTAACATAAAATGGTTAATAAAAGATGAAAACACTTAACGATATGCAAGTATCAGTATGCACATTGAGATACCTCGTAGAGATATCAGTCTTTTGATGGGTTTACTTACAGGTCTTTGCAGACTAGGGAACCATGCTGTAGATTGAAACTCCCTTTCAATAATACCTGTCGCAGCTGTGGGGAAGACGATAAAAGGGCCTCTTATCTACTATGTCTTTGCCTAGTTCATGCACGGCGGCGATTCAACACTTTTCTTGAGAATCTTGATCAATTATAAGACCTCCGACTAAACAGCATTCTAAACTTCACCAAAGGTTCTATGTGGTTTTAAAACCTGAGTTTCATCTATATACGGGGCCAATAGGCCTAAGTGGAATCTTAGGGATGGGCGGTATAACCCACCCTAACATAAAATGGCGATATAACAGAATATGTAGATTAAAACAGAATTAGCGTGGCATAACGACCATTGGCGTTCTCTTGTGGTAACAATTTGTTCTAGCCGAATAGATGTTGTTTAGTTGATTTTAAGAAGTACATAATATTAAATATGTCAAAGCGATATTCGCTCAATATTACACTCCAAGATCTGTTTTGCTTTGGTACAGGCATACAATGCAACTAGAGACCTCACTGCAAGCCTGGCAGAGATGGAATGTTTTTCAATTTGGGAAACCCATGTTATTGAGGCGGTCATGCTGGTAAGAATATGTCGACAAGTAGTTTGTCTGTAACCTTAGCCTTGCCATATTGAAGGAGAACCACTTAGTGTACTCAACTAATTGATTAGTTAAGTATGGCACTCTCTCAGCTCTGCCATACTGGGTTAAAAAGACTCTATGTTGTTAAAAAATTATTTAATGATATTATTTGATTTGTATTATTTAATACTACTATTTATAATATTTAATATATACTATATATTATGAGGCATAACAATAATAACAATATACATATGTATATGTCATATACAAAGTTTTAATACCTTGCCATTAAATAATTAACCTATTCTTTATTTACCATAAATATATTACAAATGTCTCTATTGATTTTTAGGCTATTCTGAACTATCATCTGAATTTATAATTCATACTTATGGTATTTATTATAGCGGGCTGTGTACTATATTTTCTAAAGCTTCAAAAATAAATATAATATGATATAATAATAATATTCGTGCTGTTCGAAACTTCAGTTATGTTAGTTCTCGGGAGTTGCTATTTAAGTAGTGTCAATCCAAAGATTCGAATTCAATATATTCCAACAGCTTGATTCTTTTCATAAATTATTCTTTTGAATATTGTATGTTTCATATTTATACTTTATTAATAAAAACTTCAAGTTATAGTTCTCCGCTTTCACCAATTATTTTTTTATTTAAATTTAAAATTAATGATTTACACATTGACGGCACATATTGCCTTGTAATCCTGTTTTTACAACGCAATATATTTTTACCTTACTTAAGCGACCAGGTGTCATAGACTTTATTTCCTTTTCTTAACGATCGTGGCACGTTCGTCTTATTTTCATCAGTCTTTGATTTTACTAAGTGTAAAAAAATAGAGGGGAAAAAATTGAAAAAAAAAATTACGATTTTTTTCATAAAGTTACGCACCTTGTTAAATTCTATTATCCTTTCTTTAATTATGGTTATTGATCATATGTTTCCTGTTTTTGTATAAAGACCAATTTCTTGTAATCCAGTTAGGATAGCAGCTGCCTTTGGAATAGAAAAATTTTGTACGGTATGTTACGTGTTAGCTAAAATATTACACTAGATTTAGGGTTATTGTTGTATAAATAATTATTAAATTTATTTCTTCATATCAACCACAAGAAGTGAGGGGACTTGGGAATGAAAACAAACAAGTTAAAGATAAGAAATTACGAGAATTTGATTTTGTTACTGTAATGGAATGTACTGAAGTTTATAATATTAATAATCCCGCTGATATTTATATTTAAGCGTTTCAATTGATAAATATATCAACCCATAACTTCCATTAAAACTGGAAAAGATCCTTGCATTGTATGTTTATACCTGTTCATGCGTCTACTACCTCAACTATCAAAATTGGTCGAAAAACTTATACCATATATAATAAAATAATTTATTTATTTAAAGCACTTGTTATATTGCCAATAATATGAGTTCTAAAAGTTGTAAACAATATAAAAAATTTAAAAGTATTAATTATGTTTTATGTTGTGTTTGCCTCGTTGTTACAAAGGCCTTTGGTAAAGTATGGCATGTAGTTTTACTTACAAATTGAAATCTTTACTTCGAAAAGAATTCAGCCTCATATTGAAATCATATATACAGTCCAGAGCTTCTAGGGTGGAAAAAATAAACGAGCATATTAAAATTTGTATTTCACACCAAGCCTTCGGTCTATTCTGCTGATTAGTTCCTTGGCTCAAATGGTGTCATGAGTCCAATAAGCACTTTTGCATCATAATATTGTCACATTCTTGTTTTGTTGCTTGTGTAGAGAAGAAACTCTATAAAGTAGGTTCTATACTTTTTATTGACGCAAAAGGGCTTAAAGACCTACTTTAAACCCATAAGGGGGCGCAGTAGACAAGACGCAGTGCCACATCGCTCAATAATAATAATAATAATGTGTAGAGAGGAGGATTAGATCTACCCCGTACAGTTGAGGAACCTTTCAAGTTCATTAATACTAAAAAGTACCAGCTCTCAGTGATTATTGATTATTGAGAACCAATTTACCTGGTCGCCTGCTTTCTAGCACCATGACTGCTGATGACTGTAACAATAAGAAACATTTTCGGCATTTTGTTATATCTTCTCCAAATTAAAGGTATACATCTTATAGCAAAAACTATATTAGCTACATTTACCTATGACACAGTAATCCTCGGAATACACAATACAGTAAAAAATATTATAACTGCAGTAGATAGAGTGGATCTAAAAAAATGCTACTCGAACTGAGTATTGTAGCAGCTATGACAGCAAAATCAAATATAATTATAACTGAATAATGGAGGAATGAGTTTCTGATATTAACAGAGCAAAATGTCACGACGACAAACTGTTCTGAAAAAAACATTAAAATAAAAAAATAAATTATCTAACACACATTCGGTATATATAACAAAATCCTACTATATAATTAGATATTCAAACTAGTCTGACTTTATAAAATAGAGTTATTTGAGCATTTTCAAAAATTTCGGGAGAGCATCCAATGACATATTACTCAGGAATATTTACATTTTTAGCGACGACTGCTCGGTATTTATGTCTCTTGCTGATGTTCTATCAACATCTAAGCTTGTATCGGCACATTGTTTTTATTGCTTTTTTTTATTGAGATGGTGCAGTTATTGATTGAACAGAAATGAATACTATATCGTGAAGACAATCGTAGTAAGTATAGAACCGATGAGCTGATTAAAAGTGACACACAACTTTTCAAACTATTAATTTCAAGAAGTTAAATTGGGTGTACTTACAGAGTAGTGACTCAAAGAGCCATGATAACTGCACATATGCTAATTTGTACATATGCCATGTTCTATGTACAATCAGAGGAGAATTAAACAATTTATTAGTTTTTCTAGATACTCACTGTCCAATACAAATGCTTTACTATGAGGATACTGTCTCAAAAATAGGTATACCTTATGGAATTCATTTCACTACTATTGTCGTCACTCAGCATCAATCGGCGATGAAAAAATGTTACTCATTTACTCTATGACACGGCCCGGGCCTAACCTGAAGACGTATATTCTCTTTATGGGCTGCGGTTGAGGTCATTAATATTAGCATCAAAGACATTGCCAGTTTCCTTAAAAGCCAGTAGTAGTGACATGTCCACTAACAAAGTCTCTTAACATCAACGAATCTACTTGCGTGGTCTAAGCCCAATGCGTATTTTTGAAACAGTAAACCGCTGATATATCGCTATATCACATTATTTACATCGACATAAAATATTTACGTGGCAAACACTAAATAAGTCATTAGAATAAAGAAAAAAGAAACAAAAATATATTGAAGACATTTCAGGTTTCAATAGATGGTAACAAGGTAAGCTACCCCATCGTTTTCCTTAAGTTTGAATAAATTTTACTTTATGGAATTATGGAATAAAAATTTTAAATTTAAAACTAATATTCCTATTAGTTATGTAACTAGTTTTAGTTTTTTTTAAGTCATTATATAATAAAATATTTTATAATTTCAATTATTTGAATTAAATTATATTACAATTTTATTAATTTAAATTTAATTAAATTTTCATGATTATTAATATTTTATTAATATTTTTTATCTATATTTAATATTTAATATCTATTTTAATTTTGGCAAGTTACTACAAATGTGCAAAGTGTGTTTTTTTGTGTTCTAAATAATTTGTACTTAATCGTGAACACCCCAATTATACCATATATCATGTGTTTAACACTTCTTATTAAATAATAATAAAGTCATCACTGCCATATATACGTAGTAAGTTGATAAAACTTTTTTATGCTGAGTGTTTGTATATATTGACCGCAAATTTTTTCCAACCTTCTTATATATACCATTGAAAATTGTTTCCTTCTTCTCTAAAACTCATTTATACATAATCATCTATGTATGAATATATATGAAAGTATATCAACATATATAGAAATTATCTAAGCTTTTTGGTGCTCACAATTCATAAAAATTAAACAAACCGAAAGTAAACAAAATTCTAAGAGCATTCATAGCACATCAATGGCTTACAGCAACTATCAAAAAGGAAGGGTCGTTCCATTCCGTCCGTCCAGAGAATTTAAGAAGCTTTGTCAGCGGTAATTACAGAAGTGGTTGTACTGCTGGTGGCTGTAGTGCTGTAATGTTGTATTTCATTTTTAGTGACTGCGATTGCATTGATTTTCTTTCATGTTTACGTCACACAAAAGAGCAACAAAATAAAAAAAAAAAAAAAAGAAAAGAGGAAGAAATAAACAAACGTGAAAGATACTTTATCGCTTCCAATCGTCAGTAATTCAGAAACTTTAATGTAAGTGACCGGAATACAGGCTTTCGGGTATGAAGTGTGAATTTAAATGGCAGTGCACCGAAATAAAAATATAAAAGAAAAATAAATAAATAAATAACACCACTTGAGGGCTACTTAGGGTAGTGAATTACGATGCTGTAAATATATATGTGACAATATTTTATTTTTTTCTATAAAAATTATAGAGAGACGTTTGCTGGCGGGAATGTGAGTTTCGAAAACTGGCTTAAATTAAATTAAAATTAAAAGAATATGAAAATCTTTCTGTAATATTTCAATCAGTGCTATCTTAAATTTTTATTGTGTAATCAAGAATATTCGATTATATAGGCAAAGGGTTAATAGATTCAATAGCACTTTGACTGCATTGGAAGCTATTCACCGAATTCGATTTAATGTGAAATTCTAATTGCTGCTATTGATGGTTGATAAAATTACTGACACCACACTTATGAAATTTGTGCCAGCATATTAGTAGCATTTTGAATTTAATTATTAAAAAGTAATTGATATTGCTTGAGATTGAAATTAATCTGAAAATATTAAAAGGTCGAAATATGGCACGAAATTGACAACGAAACACTTAAAATATTACTTGGGAATATAATTTAACTAATAGCATTAGGAACAAGGAATATTGGGAATAAGACATATAAATTATAAAATATATATATAAAATTTATAAGCACTATGGCATCCATTGACAGCCTAGATTTTCATATTTTCTAGTTAAGATATTTTGGTTTTTGAGTTCGTTATATATAATTGTAAAAGTTATGATATTTACTTAATGTAAATTTTTTTACAAATCTAACATTATCTTCCTCATTCAGTTTAATGAAAGTCATATAAAAAAATTGGTCTCATTTCTTAGTAATCCCAAGAGATGAGATGAGATAATATGCACTATAGTTTCACTCTGTATTTTTAAGATGCTGTAATTATACAAATGTTATCCAATTAAGAAGTTAATAACATATTGATTACTATATATTATTCATATAGTTATATATTGAGTTCAGATCTATTTTGATTATGAAATCTATCAAGCATTTAGTTGTCGTCTAGAACGTGTTGCTTAGTTTGCATTTGAAATTAGCTTAGAACTTTTTCAACAGTCTATTTTCGATATTTTTGAGTACTTAGTAGTACGTTTAAAAAGCAAGTTATTTGCTTTTATTCATTTCACAGAAATTTTAAGCAATTTGGATAGTAGATAGATATAGATTAAAAATGGATAAATGTTGATAAAAGTTTTCTTTCTAAAAATAACAGTTGGTAACTAGTATTTGGTTAATTACGAACAAAGAATAAATAAGTAATTAGTTTCAAAGAGTCATGATAAAATTTCCGAAACAATATCACCATATATGAGCTTCGATTTAAACCCTTCCTGAACAGAAAGGGTTTCTTGGGAAGCATATGGCTTAAAGCTAGTGTTCTTAGTGTGAACGGTTTTGAGGAGTATTTACTGTTAGGTCTAGTGTCAGAACATATGTCTGTATTTCTTCTAGAAAAGTGCACCTACACCTATAGGCAGATCATTCGTATATGTACATTTGTAATTTCGTTTTATTACTTTTCGATGCAAGAGAAGTTTCAAGTCTGTCAAATACGATGAATTTAAAATAAGTTCTAAATATTTCAAGCTGATTTTGATTAATGGCAATATAATCTAAAGAGTAATAATTAACTTAATCACTTAATTAAGTAAACTGCAAAACTTTGAAAAATATTTTAGGAATTTTTAGGAGGGAAGTACTCTAGTATATTGCCTCCATAGTACATTTTTTTTCATTATAAAAAAAAGCCATAATCTTTGGAAAATTCTATGTGGTATATACTTACTATATACTTACTTTTTGTTATTTGAGGCGTAAGTCTCATATGATACCATATCCTGACTAATGTTAAGAACTTTATAACATTTATTTTATACAAAGTCAAAAAAAAATTATAGTCTTCATCCCTATGCCATAAAATTATAGTCTTCATCCCTATGCCATAAAATTCTATAAAAGTGTTAACACATTGTTTTCACAATAAAGAGTATTTAATAGACTATTTAAATAACTACTAATACTTTAAAATTACTTGAAGTTTAAAATAATACTTTTATGTACTCGTGAATAATATTAAACTTTATTGAGTTTTTTAACAATAAGGTTGTCGAAAATTATTTCAAATTCATTGTAAGTTTATCTGTTTACAACATAATCAAAAAAAATTAATTTGAAAACTCGAAGTTTAAAGTTAAGTGACCGAGGAAGGTAATTCTTTTTTTTTTCGCTCTTGAAAAATGAACCTTGATGTCTTCAAAACCAAATCACCCATATAAAGTTCATTTACGTTACTCAATACAATTGAAAATTAACATATGAAAGATCTTTGAATACGGAAGATTAGATATTTTAAAGCGTTTTTAATAAATTAAAGGTAAACAATAATTATTCATAAATAATTTTAACACATAAAATTTATATTAGTATTTTAAGGTTTCGTCTTGTAAAACCAAAGTAAAGCTTAAGATTTATATTGTTTTACTATTGCTTAAATTATAGTTAAAGTTTCCAAAGATATCAGTAATTTTATTATTATCTAAAATAAAATGTATTGAATTATATGAGATTAATTTCTTAAAAACTATTGTATCAAATGCTTGTATTCGAAAAGTATATTTCCTGGTCTACAACTCTATGGACTAGTTTTTTTTAGTAAGAAGCAAAAATAAGATTTGTAACTAGACTAGTTACGTAAACTTTATTTGCCGGCGTTAAAAGCCATGTTTTCTAGTGTCTATTGACTCTGATTCAAGTTATATTAAAACTTCAAAAGAAACTTCTGTCAACTTTTCTTACGCGATTTGGCATATATAATATATATACCATCAAAGTAGTGGTAGAAAGTTGTTAAGTGTTGCTTTATACAATATATAAGTTTTATAATATCACTAAATTCAAATTGAACCATATGATTTTTATTTTGAGCAGTGTAATAATATAATACTAGAAAATATTTTAAAAACAATATGGCAGTTTATTAATATATTTATTTTAATAATAAGTCAGTACACTTATTTTAGATGAATATTTGTGTTACTAGCTACAATTATACGATGTACCAAAAATCAAAAATTTTTTTTAAGAGATGTAAAAAATTGTTTTAAAAGATGTAAAATATTTTTTCATATTGAAAATAAACAATTATAATATAGATAAATGTTTTAAAGATTTTTTTTATTAGATACATAATTTCATAGTGTTAATGATGACAATTGATGTCAACCAATTAGACGTTATGAAAACATCTCAGAAAATGTATTTTAGAATTCTAATTTCGCATAACGTTTTCTAATTTTTAATACTGTATACTCTACTCAATGTTTTTCAATTGTTACCATTGGTTTTATTCACATATACCAATGACTTCAAATATTTCCAAATACTTAAGTTACTTCACCGGATTCATTTCTGAAGAGAATATTTAGTCTTCGAAACAGGCTTTAATAACTCGTTAATATTTTTGACAATATAACACTATGTTCAGACAGTCAAATTTCCTTAATTTCATAAAAATAAAATTAAGTTAATTTCGAAAGTGTTCATACTGAACCAAATTAAGCAAATCACATATTTTTTGGTTATAAATCGAATGTTAAAAATTACATGCTCCAAACACTCCCATTGTATCTGGGAAATTTTAAAAATTGATTATTATAGGATAGCATTCAGTAGTTTTATTAGCTTTAATAGATTACAGGCATGTGAATTATTATTTTTACTTTATATTAAATAATTAACAGTTAAAGTTTTTTATCTATATTCAAATTTAAAAATTTGCACTCCTTTCAAAATATTTTCCCGGTTTTATTAAAATCAACTGTCACTGACATTTGTTTAAAAAAAATGTTACTTTTTCGTTGTCTCAACTTTATCTTTTGCTTAAAATGTATCCTACGCATTCGAAATATCCCTTAATTTCAGTTTCAACAAAATTAAGGCCATTTTCTTTAATTTCAATTTAACGTGAAAACTGAATTTTGTATGGAAAAAACAACTTAATTTCGATTAAACGAAGATGAAATTAAGTTATTGGCGAAATTAAGATTTTTTTAACTTAGTTTTTTTGTGACTTAACTTTTTCTAATTTTTACATCTCAACTTACCAATTACTACTAATAATATATAATGTATTTATTAATATTAATGAATTTTTATTCCTAAGTTTTTAATTTATTTAAATTAATTTTGGCGTCTAGTCTGTTACTAATTTTTAAATAATGCACACAAAAACTATTAACTTTTTATTTATATACAAGATATTTTATAATTCCTGTCCCTTACTCCTATACTAAAAGAAAAGTAATGTTATTTTGATTAAACCTAAGTAATTTGCTCACGAAACTGAAATGTTTTCAAGAATGAATTAATTTCCAATTTTAAATGTCAATTAATTGCATATATTCAGGTTGCGGTATGCAAATTATTATTTCCAGGTAATTAAAAATATCTTCTTTTCTTACGAATTTCAATTTGTTTGTAATTCAGTTAATGATCAATTGTGATCACTAAATTTACATAAACTGTAATGCAGTTAACTTTTTCTTTGTATAATAAACTAATTAAAAGATGTGCACACTGCGATCAGACTAATTAACGATATAATGCAATCCGGTAGTGCACTTACATCAGAAAATTTAATTCAAATATTTAGCAAAAGTGATTATTTTTACTAGGGGAAACCTTGTCACGAAATTATTGATTTTTAAATCTCGTTCGTAAATTGACTAGAAAAAATGGGTGGTCTGAGCCGAACTCTGATAACGCTATATTTTTTGTATTACATTTTATCATATTATATGAACTGATAGTGTGATATGTACAGTGAATTTTATAAACTAATAACACATATAAAAAAAAAGATTATATGATTATAAATTTTGCATTGATAGGTAAACAATAATTAATGTTATCTAATCCTTCATCATTAAATCAAAATTTGTTGAAGAAAACATAGAGCAAAACGTCGGGTTCCTAAATAGAAAATATAGCCGAACTGTAGCGGGTCTTCTTCTCGAAATGTTCTAGGAAAAAAAGTAAATATCGATCAAATTTTAACAAATTGAATTTTAAATGTGAGTTAATAAAAATGCTCTTAAAACATTAGAAACCGACAAATGCAGACACAGAAACACCTAAACATATCCTTAGAGAATGCCCCATCTTTTTTAATACTTTTAATAAGAATTTTCCACAAAAAAAATATCCACAACAAAATGGTCAAACATCGATCTTCAAATCACTTAGAATTTTCTGGATATTGCTTAGTGAATAGTCTAATGATAGATGCAGTTTTACTCTTAGTTAATATTTGAATAACTATAATAATTATTGGTGTATACGAAATTGGTGGTCTAAATCGTCTTGTTTAAATTACTGTTATCTTGGTTACCTGATCATAGGACAGTTTATATAGCTGTGATGAAGGCCTTTGTAATGGTGGTGTTTTAAGTTCTCCTGGACATATTCAGGTGGGATACTTAGCTTCATTTGTCATTTGCACTGTTTACATATTTATGATTAGTGTAAATTGGAACTAGTCTTCCAATTTAAGATTGGGTATAAAACAAACTTATTGACTTGTTAACAAACTTGTTAACAAATCTAAAAGATCCAATTAGTTATTACTGAATGCTCAGCTTTGATAAACAGAATTTGCAGATTTTTAGGAAATAGTTTCTTGGAAGTTACTCCAGCCGTTTATCACTGAAACTAAGTAATGTGTTAAACAATATAAATTCAACAGGATGGACTTAGTGTTATCTACCGATGAAATGTTGCAATAAAACAATATATAATCTGTATTTAAGAAAAGCTGGGGTTATGTGTTGAACATATACTTACTTACTACTGTTCTCTTTCCTAATGAGGCATAAGGCCTGCACTAGAATATAGTAGGAGTACATGCCTGAACATATACAGCAACCAATCAACTAACCATAGATATAAAAAAGTTAATAAGAACAATTTAGAATGGCACAAGACTCTCATATATGTGGACCTCACTCTGGACAGATCTTTTTAAGAGTAGTAAACGTAGAGAACAAAATAGCTTAATGTGGCCAAACAGTCAAATTTTTTAACCCACTCAATAGTAGTAAATATAATATCGAAAATATGCACCTCAATACGAAATACACCGCACCTCAATAACAGAAGAAAGATACGTAGATATCCGTATGGGCTTAATAGTCACATTTTATAAAACACTGACCTATAAGACCTAACTATTTCTATTCACCTACCGTAAAAGGTAAAGAGAATATTTCATATCCACTCAAATCAATCAATCAACATATGATGTAGTAATTATTATTATAAAATACTTAAATGTTTACATTGTTGCAATATTATTAACAAAACAATATAATTATATAATAAGTACTTTCAAAAGAAACCTGTTATTTATACATATGCTAAACATATTTAGTATTAAATAATATGTATACATATATAAATAAGATATATTGTACAGAAACTTTGGTGACTGTACCTGATTTAATATTTAAATTAGATTTAACGAAATATACAAGGTGTTCTAAACTTACGCATGGTTGCATTGAACAAGTTTTAAGTACAACAAGTAATTACTGGCCATTTTTTTAATAAATGAGATGAATAATTATTAATTAATTATATTACCATTTTAATTATATATTTTTGAAAACATAAACGTGATACGATATACATATATTTTGAAATTACTTTCAATATTTTATGAATAGCGACTGTTATTATAAACAACAGCAAAAAATACTGTAAGCTTTTTTTTAGGTGGATAACAATGGTACCAGCAACTTTGTCACGTTACGAGTATGAGTCATTTAAAGAATGGTCCTATTAACAACTAATGAATCTGGGACTATTAGAAGCATAAATCTTTGAGAATAATCTTCTCTAAGAACCTCGCAGCTTGGAGAAGTAAATGAAGAAGATATAATTCCGTTCATTGTGCTAGAACTCGTATTGCACATTTCGCCCAATTTTGGGAGGAGGATTAACTAAGCCATTGATAAAAGCAAGAATTTGTCGGATGTCTACAAGTTGATTGGAAATAAAAATTGCCAAAATATCAACTCCGGGTGTGTGCTACAAAACAGGCTTATGAGATATTACTAAAGAAGAACAAGCACTACCGCCAACAAAACCAATTAACCATCAATTATTATGATGTTCAATATTGTTGTCATATGACCAAAGTCTTTAACTTTAAGCAAGCGTCTGCTTAAAGACTTATATAGCCCGGGGAGAAAACAATTTACTAAAATTTTTTTAATAGATTTTGTTTAATTTGTAATTTAAAAATAAACAAAAAAACTTATAATTGCATTCATAAGTTCGTTTGTTTTTAATTCATAAGTAACAACAAGTTGGAAATAGTTGAAATAATTTTGACGGTCTATAAAGTCTTGCACCTCATGTCATGCTTCTTCGCGCCCCTTATTCCATTCATTATACTGTCTTTGCCGTCTGGTGTGTTATGAAAAGTTTTAGTCAATTAACTCTCCGTAACACTTTGTGAAAGGTACTTAAGTTGCGAAAATTAAATATTATTAAATATTATCTAAAATTAAATATTATTATCAGTTTTGATTATAGAATTATAACATCATAGAAGCAACATTTAAAGATTGCTGATGAAGCCATCGGGCATTTTCCCAAATATGAATGTATTAATAATAAAATTATTAATTATTTGCAATGTATTTATAGAAATAATTTGCTATAAGCCGGTATTTAAAATAAGAATGATAGTTTAATTCTAGTTTGGCTATAAGCATTATCAACCAAATACCTAGGGCCAAGCACGTTTACTAATAATGTAGAAATTATATAAATTTGGTATTTTTTTTTAATTTATATTTACTTGCTTTAAAAAGAAAAAAAACTAATAACAAACAATAGACAAAAACATTATTTTTTTTTCTTTATATATTTTTTTTAAATTTGCAAACATATTTTTCTTGCTTTCTAATAAATGCTAATCAATTTTTAAAAATTTTTACGTGCTTGTATCGTGGATTTTTTTCTAAAACTTATTGAAATTGTTGCTTAAAAGCATTGGGGAAATAAATCAATAATTATTGAAAAAAAAAAAATTTTTAATGATAATTGAATTTTTTTTCTACAAATAAAAGTGTTAATACATTATTCCATGTTGTGTCTATAAACTTAGTTGTTTGTAAAGTTGTCTTACATGTTATGACACAATTTATCTATGAATTTGTTTGATTAAACAAATCATACAATCACAGCTCACCTGTCATTCAACTTGGCCCCGGTCATACATTAACATACGAAAATCCTCATAAATCGTATTTTGGGACTGCTAATCGCGAAAGCACCGAACAGTCTCAAGAACCGTCATAACAAACTTCATTACGCTAATAATTTTTGAACAGCAAAACTTCCTGTTCGTGATTCGTCATACTCCCATTGTTTCGTTAGCAACTAAAATGAGTTTTAAAATTTATTATGAATTTGTTATTGATTTCACAACTGCTTTTAAATTGAAGTATATTGTATATATTTAAAATAATTTATTACAGTTTATATGGCATAATTTGTTTAAGAACAAATTACATACAGGGTTACCCATTTTATGCTTCCGTAATGGAACGTAAACATCACAATCACTGGTGATTAAGATTTCGAACAAATTTTTACTTTTATATATTGTATGAACAAGGGCTCTCCAGCCTAAATTAGTTCATGGGCCAATACAAACTAATGAATAGGTTGGAAGGCCGCAGAAGTACCTTCTTCGTACATTCATAATTTTTCCGGAGAAAAATAAATATATGGCAATAATGTTAAATTTAGTTTTATTGAATCTTCATTAAAATATCTTTTACAATTCTTTCAATATCACAATCACTGGTGATAGAAATTTCGAACAAATTTTTACTTTTATATATTGTATGAACAAGGGCTCTCCAGCCTAAATAAGTTTACGGGCCAATACAAACCAATGAATAGGTTGTAAGGCCGCAGAAGTACCTTCTTCGTACGTTCATAATTTTTCCGGAGAAAAATAAATATATGGCAATAATGTTAAATTTAGTTTTATTGATTCTTCATTAAAATATCTTTTACAATTCTATCAATATCACAATCATTGGTGATTGAAATTTCGAACAAATTTTTACTTTTACATATTGTATGAACAAGGGCTCTCCAGCCTAAATAAGTTCACGGGCCAATATAAACCAATGAATAATTTTGCCGCAGAAAAATAAAAATATGGCGATAATCTTAAATTTAGTTTTATTAATTCTTCATTAATGTATCTTTTACAACTTCATCAATATCAACATTATTAATATAAGTTGCGGCCATACGAAAACTATCATTAATGTAATGACTTATGGCATTAGTTTTTTGAACCAGTTGTATAAACAATTATATACTAAAGTCATTGTCAATAAAGTAAATTAACGTAAAGTGTAATAAATTATTTAAAACATAAAAAGAAAATAATGTAATTTTACCAAAATATAACACAGAAAAACTTGCCTAATTGTGGTAGATTAGAAAGCTGTTGCGGAAATATAAACCGTTGGCCACGATTTGGACCTTGCCATTGGGTGTGGTATCCAAAACTAATTAAATATAACTTTTACCCATATAGTTAGCAGTACTTCGATTATAACTTGATGTATGCTTGTTAAGATGATTCATAAAGTCGAGAGTTTGAAGAATATTCGCTTAAACATGATCGTTTGCATTACCCCATAAAAAAGTATATAACCCTATGAATTGTGTGAGCCAATTCACATCACCAAAACACGTCCAATAAATTTCTGATATAACAAAGCCAAGATGGATCAATTAATTTCCTATAATATAAACAGTAAAGAAGTAAGAATACAAGAAGAACAAAATCTTATTTTAATATTGTGGGATATAAAAAGTATCTGCCGGTTTTGGTACATTTTTAAATTTTCTCTATTAAAAATCAGTTTATATTGACCATTGTTATTGCCACTATTTCCATAATTCTATCAGTATACATTATCAGAATATATTCTGTGGTTTATTGCCAAAAAACTTAAACCAGTAGTTTACAGCGGCTTTTCGGTTGTCCAGTTTGTTTTCTATTAAAAGAGTTTTTTCGAAACCAAAATACATATTAATCAGAAGTTTGTGAGCAGTAGAGTAACGAATTAAAAGTTACACCAGGCTAATGCTGTAAATTCATTCTCAACCTCACCAAACACTTAATGTAAACTTGTTTGCTGTCAATCAAGGTTTCCAAGTCGTTTGTGGAGGGTCACAGGTTTTTAACCAAATCAAATTTAATTTGTACTTAATTTAAATAAAATTGAATAACTCACCATTATCCTTTGTGTATAATTGACTAAGGAAATATTAAGAAAAATAATAACAACAAAGACAAAAGAAAAAAAAAAAGAAAAAAATTAGAAGAAATAATATTTATTAAAATATTTTCTTGATGGCAACAAATAAACAAAAACGATAAATAAAAATTTACATAAATAAAAAAAAATAAATAATAACAAATTAATAAATAAAACTTTAGGATCTTAAAATTACACCAAACAGAACACCTGAAACAACACTAAATAACGTGCTTAACCATACCACGTTTCTGCTGTTAATAACAGCCCCTGATGCGGTGTAATCAGTTTCCGGAAGACGTGCCATTGCAGATATTTGTTGTTCATTTAAAGTGGGTCGATAATTCCAATCAATCATATTTGTTTTGCAGATATGAGCGTAAACTTGTGCTGAAATCTTTGGAGTTCGGGTACGATTAGGATGTGTGAAATCCACATGATATAAACCAAATTTTTCTCTAAAAGTAACAGAGATTAATAAAATATGTTAAATATTGAATTACAATAAATAAAGTATTAGTATATACATTTAATCAATTTTATTTTTGAATTTTTATTAAACAATAATATATATATCATAAATTATATCATATATAATAGATATCATAAATTAAAATAACCACCATAAAAATTTGAAATGTCACGCTGCCTAATGTATAAATCGTCCTACAAACCTCAACTGAAAGACATTATAAAATTAACTCTTTCACTCCAAATACGCAAGCAGCGTAAGCTGAAATATGCACAATAATGTAAGCAATAGTCTAAATGCAAACTAACAGTAAAAAACAGAAAAGGAAGTTAAGTTGCTATTTAGCAGCACTAAAAGCAGAAATAAAATATAAAATAAGAAAAATATGGTAATGAAAAATATTAAAAATAATATAAAAATAAGTTTTTGAATAATAATACAATAAAATAAAATAATTTTACAAAAAAATGTCCTATAAGGATGTCGGTGTAAACTATTTTAATGTGAAAAATTAATAGCAGTAAAAATATGGAATAAAACTGATTTATTGTTCTTCTTAACAAACTTAATTTTTATTTTAATTTTTATCTGGGCTTAACATATATGCACTTGTTATCACAACAATAAAAATAAGAACCGCATTAGTCAGACTGTATAATTTTTTCCGTGAAACATAAAATTAAAATCCGCTACAAATAAATTAATTATACTTTATTTATAAACTTACGCGAATCCAGCTTTCCATTCATAGCTATCCATTAAACTCCAAGCAATATATCCCTGAATATTAGCACCATCGTCAATTGCATCCAATACAGATGTCAAATATAAGTTGTAGTAATCAACACGATCATAATCTTCCAAGCCACCTCTGTCACTAACCCCATTTTCAGTCACTATAATGATTGGATCATTGTACTCATTTTTAATCCACATCAAAAGATTGTACATGCCCTTTGGATAAACCTGACAAAATGAGATTATATCAATATACTAAGAAAAGTTAAACAAAAATAGTTAAAAGCATACAAGAAAAGTCATATACATAAAATCTTACACAATGATATCTTTATCTCCAACTACATGGAGATAAAGGCTCTTCTTTCTACATATATTTTTTATTAAGAATACATTTTTCACTAAAATTTTCAAAATAAGTGTATCTTAAATTACAAGTTTTTCAGGGATACTCTAATAATGAAAAAATGGTTTTCGTAGAATTTTTAAATTTATGTCAAAAGGAGTTCATTGAACTTATACGCATAGAACACATTAGAAAAAGTAGAACACAACAGCTTTTCGCATCCTTAAGCATAGCAACATCTGCACCTGTAATCACATCCTTTTCATTGTAGCATTCCTGTCTGTAGCTTTTACCTCAAATTACTTTTGCTCTAGCCTCCCCTTGTGCGCTGAATTGCAAATTCACATGGAATTGCTTGTTCATATCCCACGAGAACGTGTCAAAAATTGAATTAATTTCTTCTTGTTACCAGCTTGCACTATTGTTAACATCCTATGCTCCCCAATATCCCAGCTCGTATACAATAACAACTGCCATGGAGTCATGGAAGGAACAAAGTTTAAAAGACAAACTTTATGCGACGTGATAACTTCTATTTGTGCGCTAAGGACACAAGGACCAACCAACCTACCAAACAAAATAAAAACCATATTTTCAGTAGAGTACTTGAGATTCTTGGTAGCTTCAAATATGTGTTTAATTACTTCCATGAGGGGAGTTTGGTTCTACTCAATACATTTGATAAATGATTTTTGACGAAGCACATTGAATGCCGTTTATTAGCATCTAAATTACAACTGTCGAAAATGAAATTTAATTTCACTTATGCAAAAGTTTAGGATTCTAATCCTATCACAGTTTACCAATGTATAAGATAGTAATTAAAGATGTAAAAAATAGGGGAGGGATATATAAAAATTGAACAGAAAAAAGTCATTATACAGTTATTATAGTTATTACAAACATTATAAAAATCTTCTACATATATAAATCTTCTACAAATCTTCATTTCAGTACCCATTTCAGTATACCCGTAGTATTTTTGGGTCTCTCTTCATATAATAATAATTTTAACTTAACTAAATTTAAGTGGACTAATTACGAATTTATATATATATATGATGTTGTTTTATATGCTTGGGAACCCATCAGATGATGAGACACAAAATTCAAGATATCAACACTTAATTATTTCTAAGCTTAATAATATGACATTATTATATAAAATAATGTCCACGCTTTGTAACAAGTATAAAATTTATCAAGAATAGTTAATAGATTTATTTTAATATTAACAAATATACCTTTAACCATACGGAACCAGATCCAGGCCAGCTAGGATCTTGTGTTTCTATAACTCCCATATCATGATTGAAGGACGGTACTGGAAAACCTGCTGTATTATTATGGCTATTTTTTGTAACCAAATTAGTTGTGTACGTATTAATGCCAAAGAAATCGGATGTACCGCGAATACGATTAATCTCCTCTCTTGTAAATTCAGGTAAACGTGATCTGGTAAATCCTTGTTCTTTACTTAAATTTCTAATGCGTTCAATCATAACTGGAGGGTAATTGCCTTTCTTACTAAATATGGGATGACCGTACCAACCGACCTTTAAATTAAAAAAAGAGAATTAAAAATAATACCTATATAGTTCATATAATTAATAATGACTGAGTAGTAAATAAAATTTTTAAGCAACTTCGATATAAATCAATAAATAAAAATCATAATAAAAATTATCATAATTTTAAAATAGATATTCTTGAACTAAAACGTTCAAATATTTATTATTTTTGAAACTTCCATAAATCTAATTAGCTTATGATTTAGAATACAAAACTCGATAGTAAAATATGTTGAGTAATGACTCCTGTTATATGTTAGCTAAAGAATACGTTATAGGTAAATAAAAGTTCTAGAACAATGTAATGGCGTTTTTGATTGGTAAATCTATTTTTAATCTAGATTTTCTCTCGATCTGTTAAATTTTGTTGCTTAATCGAACATTTTTAGAATAATAATTTTTTATAAATACATATATGGAATCAAATCGTAAATCATATTAACTGTTAATTTCAGAATAATCTTGCTACTCTGACAAAATACCATTTCTTCCATATCTCATAGATGATTCTTAATCTATCTCTAAAGCATGCTACTGCATTTTTCAAATAATTAGATTTTAGTAATTGATGATTCTTTTAAATGAATATTTCTTTAACACACTATATTTTAGTATATATGAATTCTCTAAATTTTACGGAACGTTCTAATTAAATATTTTGAACAGTTATGCTACTGGACTAGATGAATTTAACTCTTTGTATAGGTACACATATAATTATAAACATATAAATGGCATTAGAAATTAAACATTTTTTCGATTTACTTACATAAAACTGCATCGCTTGTTCTGAAGCAGCATGATCTTCTGGAGAATTTGTTTTTGGCTCCGGCCATGAAACATCTAATGTAATACCAATTTTACCTTTTTGTGAATTTTTATAATTATCACGATACATATGCACCACTTCAGCATGTGCTTTTAGTAAATTATGTGCACAAAGATAACTTGGTATGCCTGGATAGTTAAGTGAGGGTGCCATATAATCAACACCATATCCATGTTCGCAAACATGCCATGGCTCATTAATAGTTGTCCAAATTTTAATGCGATCTCCGAACATTTCAAACAATAAACGAGCATAATCTTTAAAAAGAGGTATAATTTCAGGATTGGTCCAACCACCTAATTCTTGTAAGCGTTGTGGTAGCTCCCAATGATAAATAGTAACCATAGGTGTAATATTATAATGTAGTAATTCATCAATTAGATTACTATAATATTTGATGCCATCATTGCTGACTTGATTCATGTAGCCTCCGGGCATAATACGTGGCCATGAGATTGAGAAGCGATAGATTCCGACATGTAGTTCGTGTACCATTTCCACATCTCGACGCCACTAAAAAATAAATTATTACATAATGTCGGAATATATAATATAGATTATATATATATATATGTATATATATGGTACATACTTAAAAAAACTGAGTTTTGAATATTAGTATATATATATATGCATAACAACATTTCTGAGAATATTATTGGTTATAAAAGGTTATAGGCTATATCTCAACCTGATGAAAAAAATATAAAAAATGTTTTTTTATGATAAAAAAACTGAAAATGATAATAAAAATGAACAAAGAAAAAACTGTGAGAAATGATGAGAAAAATGAAACAGAATAAATTTGTTACATAATGTATGGTAATAAACATTTAAATAAACATTTAAGGAGGAACCAGAAAGGAAAACACCAGAACTATGTAGTGCAAATTCTGTTTTAAAAATTAATTAAAATTTAAATGGCGAAATGCTATATTTGTTTAATAATCTTCATGTAGTTCTAATGATGCATTTGATTTCCAAGTTATCTTTGTTAGCAAAACTTATCTACTACCATCATCCATGTCTCGTTGCTTTCGCGATCCCAACTATTCAATCTATAAGAAGCCTTTCAACCGCACTTGTAGCAACAACCCCATCCCCTTCATTTGACTATTTTACATGTTTTTTACTTTAGATGAACATAGTCTTCTAAGTACTAAGTCCATTCATCTCCTACCTCACTCTTGATTACTGGAATGGCAATCATCTTCACGGTTAATGGATATAATTTTCAATTTTCATTCCTTAGGGGTTTAAGTGAGTTAAAGTTTCACACTGCAACCTCTGATATTCTCCACCTTTCGGCAACAAATTAACGTGAACATGATTCCGCGATAAGATATTATATTGACTTAGCTTATTATCCGAGATAGCGTTGCCACATTTTGTTGTCAAATGCGTATTAAACATCATTTTTTAAATTTTAAATGGAATGTTAAATAGAAAGAATAAAGAATAAAATTAAATGTGGTACTGTCTGTGCTTGCTGAGCAGACTGTATGTGAATTTCAAAAGATATGTTGTATCAAGTACGTGCTTTAATACAAGAGACCAATAGGCCTAAGTGGATACCCTAGGGATTGCTGCTATAACCTAAGTACGTGCAAGGCATTGTTACCATTTAATGCTGTTCTATTCGCAAACTTCTATAGTTTTGCCATATTGAACACAGCAAATATTTGTTTAAAGATGTTTTAAGTAGTTAATTATAATTAACAATAGGTTAAATGAAGCTTGAACCGATAGCTTCATTTTTGCAAATTGGTCAATATGTTTGTAGTATGTTTGTAGTAACGGTCGGGATACTAAACTCGAAAGATATTTAGGACTTTATTTTCTATTTTAATTACAGTAGAGTGCACTGGGCTTTCGTACTTATATTAATTAATAGTTTATTAAATAAAAATTCTTTGACGCTAATTGAAGTAACTATTTAAACATTGATTTTAGGTTTCAAGAATGCAATATAGTTTGAAATGATTTGACATAACTGTCAGTAATTGTGTATATTTACATTTAAACAGCTGCTATTTTAGGTAATATATGTAAGTGAACACCTCTTCAAGCAAAGATTTTTTACACGCGCGAAATTTATTGCAAATACAAAACAACGTCTGAAACCTGAAAGCAACTTCATGTGATTCTACACAGTAAACAACATTTTTAAATAATTTGCATAATTATTATTATATATTCAGTGCACCCACAATTATGTTACATACATTAGTTTACATCGATTATGACACTTACTATCTGCCATTTGGAACGTAATTACTACTCTATTAATTAGTTTTTGTGACTTCTACAGAAGCACTTCAGCCACTTCAGTCACTTCAGCCACTTTTTGATTTTGCAACAATTTATGGAGAACAACTCCGAACAAGGTTAATCACTTGGAAGTGCATTAATGTAATTAAATATTTTTAAATTATTAAAATTATTTTGTATGAAAATATTTTGCAATTTATTTGATGTCTTATTAATTTATTAAATTAGTTAATTCGCTGAATAAAGTCAACACGTGCAAGAGTTGCAGGTCTGTTGCTAAGTCTTTGGTATGTTCTTCAGAACCAGTTAGGAAAACAATTTTATATATAATAGAATGTAAAATATGTAAAGTAATTATTAACTTGTTTTTATATTTTAATTAAGTTGAAGATAATAGTATCATTTTTATATATTCACATAGGCCATTTAAAAATTTTTAGCAAAATTTAATTTGTATCTTATTTTAAAGAAATACGTAAAATTATAGAAATATTAGAAAAAAGTACACTAAAACCGATATATCCTATAGTGTTATATTTAGTAGTTCTAAGTGTGAGCATAGATTAAGTATTTGAGACAAGTCTCCAGTCATTGCTTAATGATTACTTTACAGAAATGCCCACAAACAGAGAATTACGGGAAAAAATTAGACTAAAACAAATCTCTCCTATATTGTTAAATTTAGAAGCTCTAGAAGACGAGCATAGAATGAGTATATAAAACAAGTCTCCAGTCATAGCTTGATGATTACTTTATAGAAATACACACAACTAGAGAAATATCGGAAAAACTAGACTAAAACAAATCTCTCCTATATTGTCAAGTTTAAAAGCACTTGAAGATGAGCATGGAATGACTATATAAAACTGAACTAAAACAGATGTTTTCGATATTGTTGCATTGTTAAGGAATAAGAAACAAACATAGGATGTAAATGTAAATCTCCAGCTATTGCAAACTTGTCCGAGATTAGATGTCAGCAAGATTGCGTCATTAAGGGAGTTATCCAAAAAGATGGCTGAAAATATGAACATCAACACAACACTATTTTTTATGCCATTTTATTTTTATAAAGTGTTTTGTTAATTAATTATTTTAAGATCTGTTTTTATTTTTACTCATTTGTACATATCCATGTACATTGGCGTTAGTCTATATTAAAAGGAGAAGAAAGAGGAGAGGTTCCTATCTTAAGATATCATTATCTAAGAATGCATATAGGTTCCTTTAAATTTCAATATAATTTTGGAATTGACCCTTTTGAGGTTTTCAGGTTAGATATCTACACTGAAGATAATCATATTACAACAATATGTTATATTGTTTGGCCATTGCCATGAGATGTAAAATACAACATTTTTCAAATATCCTCAATAAAACATTTTAGAGTAGTTGATTCTTTTGTGGCAGCTTCGATGAATTGTCGACACATAGCTGGCAATAGTTCAACGGATGTTTCTTTTGATAGCGTTAAGAATTTGAAAATGTTTTTAAATATATAGAATGTTTTGCGTAACCCAACACAATAGTGCTGACAAATCATATGGTCTGGGTAGCCAATTCATATCATAAAAACGTGATATTACAAGACTGGGAAATATCTCCTGCAACAACACGAAAACAGTAAACACTTGTTCTCTATATTTACATTTTCAGTTCTAAGTCAAAAAAAATAATAATCATGTGGTTATATCAATCAAAATTTACAATTTCAGTCACAACCTTCGTCATTTACAAAAAAGCGGGCCATTAACATTTGCAGATACAGTAGTCTTATGAAAGCTTATAGTGCAGTTATTACTGCGTTTGATGCGACAATTTTGTTTGTTGATATATCCGATGAGCGTCAACATTGTATAAATTTTGATGTGATATCTCATTATCATTTTTTTATAATAAGTTTTAACAATTTTAACACGTTCAGCGGCTGTTAAACGATTTACTTTAGAAAATTAATACTCTTTACTAAACATGTAATGCCTTGGAAAATAGTTCTGTTTAACATATATTACTAAAACTGTGTTTGGAAATTTGGGCTACGAAATGAATAACCTGTTATTTAAGCAATATATAAAGTCTATATCTCGAAATGTATAACATAGAGAGAATTATAATTACTATATGGAGCTTGAGTTTATTAATTTATGTGGTATTTCATATACGTTATTGACATCACGTCTGTTGACTAGACATTCTGATAACCTTAGCAGAAACACTGTAGTCTTAATTACCACATGAAGAATATTGGTGCGCTAGAAAGTGATTCCTGTCGACTCTGTCAAGAGGAGAAGAAAACATCAGAACATATCCTATGCAACTGCTCAGCGGCTGCAAGACGTAGACTCGAATATCTTGGAAGCGGGATCTTACACCCAAATCAAATAGGTAACATTAAGCTCACAGCAATTACAAGATTTATAAATGGTCTAGAATGTGGGCCTTTTGGCAAAAATAGATCTTTTAGGTCGGGGTGCATACATTTAATAATTATAATAATATTATTTAATAATTATAATAATAATGTATTCTGAAGAATATTATCGAACCTTAATTCTTATTAGTAGAGTAACTTTTTTATGAAAAGTATCTTATAACAGTGTTCCATTCAAGACAATGTTTGCCAGCCAATATATGGAATAGATATATGGAATAGTATAATGGAATAGAATAATTCACCACATTTTTGAATGTGATAACTAATGTTTTTAATATTTTAATATTAATATATTAATTAATACTCATAATAATCTTTTGACTATATAAAAATTTAAAAATATTTTTGTTTATCACAAAATTCTTAATTAAACCAATTTTCGATTAAACGGTCCACATTCTTAGTTCCAGCAAATATTTGTAAATTTTTTATGAAACTTGCACAAATAATTCCTAAAGTAAATGCATGTATTGTACATATTGTTAATGTTGTGACCTGTAATTATTAGTTTTGTTATTATAGTGGTTTTTACTATTTTAATAAACAATGTATAATTAATAAAAATTTTTGTTTGATATTTGCTACAGCATTTTTACGCCATATGCGAAGGTGTTTCGAAAAATTAGAATTACAGCGGCAATTATATTAATCCACTTAATTGAACTCTAAGCCGATGTGTATTATGGCAGTGGCTACAGTATGTGCTTTGCTATATTATTTTCTCAATTTAATTATATATAATTTGTATGTCTATTAATAAATTAACACTGTAACGATTGATTACTTAACATAGTCTTCGATTGCAATGCTTAGGCGCTGTTTAAACTTGATTAACTTTAATCTTGTTATTGTTGATTGAATTAACTTTTGCTAATTGCTTGCTTATACAATAGTAAATCAAATAATACCGATTAATAATTATTATCATAAAACATAAATTAATAGCAATCAGTTTGATGTTGTAGTCTGAGCAAATTATAATCCTTCAAGGTATCCGCATGATAAGCGCAGAGATTAAAAAAAACTTACCTCTTACTGAAAAATTCTTGCAAACTTCACTTAATTTATTGAATGTTTTTTTTTATAAATAACAAAACACCTGCTTCATTTCATGTACATATTAATATTTATCAATAAAATTAGCTTAACAAATTATTCGATAAAATTGCTAATTCATTTTTTATTTTCTGATAAATGGCGTTTACACATCTGGCCACGGATTTACAAACTTCATTATAAAATAAGCAGTTTAGCATATGTGTGACGTTTACACTAGTAACACGCATGAGTGTAGGAGTGTTAAAAACCGGATGTCTTACAAAACTTCATATGATAAAGAGATATTTATCAAACAATTAAACAATTTATGTTGTTAGTTAAACTTTGCAATTGATGTAAAAAGTACCCGGATTTATTAAATAAAACACACAAAGAATTAACAGTCAATCAAAATTTATTTTTTTGCCTATAAAATAAATAATGCTTGGCCTATTTCTCTCTGCGTTTTTCGTAAGGTAATTAATCAGTGGTGTAGCCAGGATTCTTCCAAGGGGAGGTGTACCAGAAAGAAATTTTTTATTAGTATTTTTGCAGTATATTACATGTGATTTATATTGTCAAAGTGGGGATTTAGTACCTTAAATCCTACTCCCTCTAAATACGCCACTGTGATTGAGGTATGGACTTCAAATCTTACGGCGAGTTTTCATATATGGCTATAATTGACTCAAAATTTGTGGTAACTTTAGTTTCGAAAACAAAAAGCAAAAACAGGGAACTATGTCACGACTATGTCATATGATGCTTACTAAGCATTACTTACTATGAATATTATTGGTAAAAACTCCTGCAAGCAGCTGTATTTTGGTGTGTATTTTTTGGAATAATAATTACGGAATACTTTGTATACTGAATACGACTATGTACACCTGGACATGAGAAATATTATACAAACCAATGTATATATTTTTTTTACTAAATCCAGGAAATGTAGAGAAACCCTACTATGCCACTTCGTTTCCTACAAATACAAAAATGATAGGTTTCATGCTCGCTAAGGTTTTTATAATTGCCAAAGACTAGCCAATTGTTTAACGAACTTGGGCAATTGATTGGAAATAGAATAGATTGAAAACAATTTGCAAAAACCCTTCTAATAGAATATAGATATAAAAGTTATAGAATTAGAATGTGAACAATGTATAAAATAAAATAGGATTGCTTGAATTTAAAGGCGAGTCTGCGACAGACTCCACATACACCACCTATGGGTTCTTTGTGATACAAAAGAAGTCTTATTTTTAGAATTTGTTTTCTCAAAGTTTTTATAAAACTGTATTACTGAATCAAAAGCTTCCTCTATCATTTTAATCAATTTCTTTTCTAAGAAAATTTTGTGTAAATATATATTGACAGTAAAGGTTGGCATAATTGTTTTACCACTTATATTGTTTTGATATAGAGTATTTATTATTAGATTCGGTTGACAAATATGATAGTCAACCACTTGTGGGATGTTTTGGACTTTCCTGAAACGTGTTGGAGATACGTGCTTCTTAGGGATATTTTGAGTGTCCTAGATGTGGTGTTAGTTTTTTTATACAGTTTATTCTAAGCGCTACTTTGACAGCATAAGCAAAAGTTGCTTAATTGGTTTGATAGAAAATATTTAGTGTATAAAGCTTTAGAGAGAAACGGCCTTAAGTATTCTGCAATAAAGAGACAGGTTGTTTTTTTGAATTCAATTTAGTTTTGCGACCTTACTTTTCCTTTCGAACGATGGTGACTACGCCGAAGAGTAATATCGATTTGACGATCGAATTATCGAAGTAATAGACAATTTTATGTTTAAAGCCCCAGATTGCTGGGTTAGAGACTTGCCTTTAATATTTATGGAAGAATATATATTATTTATTGCCTTTTCGAGTAACAATATTATTAGCATATATAATACCAATTAATAGAGACTAAAAACAGAGATTTCTTTAATAAATAACATTAACACAAGTATTCAGTTAACATAAATTACTTGGGTTCCTCGAAATAATAGGACTAAGCAAGGACTTTTGGTTTAGTATGAATACGCAGAACTTAAGAAAAATTAGCTGTTTGTATTTATCAGTATATCAAAAACAAAACTAGGTCTTATAAATAAAACCAATAAATTTAAAAATATCAGACAAAAGTATAATGTGGGGGTATGTTGTAAAGTGTTCAATGTAAATGCATAATGCTCATTTGTTAGAAATTTGAATTGAAACGCTTCTTAAAAGAACGTTATTTAAATAATTATAATTATGACACATTTTATTAAATTAACATATTTTAAATAAAATATGGAACTATAAACCTAAATGTCCACCTGTTGCAAAAACTTTTTTAACAATTCATTCCACCTGTTGTCATAAAAAGAATAAATTATTTAATAGTAATTAAGGCATTAAAAATGGAATCGACTTCTCTTGAACTTGAGTCATAACTTTTAAAAGTTATAAATCAGTTCACGGGAACGCCTTTACCAAGCGAAGTGATTGTTGGAGAATTAATAGTGCCATAAATTTCAATTTTTATTAGAGCAAAGTTTTTATAAAATATAACTAGTTTATGTAAATAGAAATAAATATTAACAATATACCCAACTGTCAATATGCAGATCAGACTAGTTTTTTTTTTTAAATTTAAATATAGAAAGCTGGATAACGCTTTTATTATTTTGTGGTTTATATATCAGTAAGATATGACTTACTTGATGAAAGCTATCTGCAGTTGTATCTGCATTTGATTTGTCATCAATCTTCTCTGGATAATTATGTGTTAAATGATCCCAAATAGATTCGCCTTTATCGTCTGCATTCCAGCCTCCTTCTATTTGATATGATGATGATCCAACACCCCACAAAAAATCTTTAGGAAAACGTCTTTGAAAATTTTGATTAGAAGGGCTAAAATAAAAAATATTAACATTATATTATAATAATTAATATAATACAAAGAAACTTTAATTATAAATAACAACAAATAATATTATAAAAATTATATATGAATACACAGAATATATACTTTTAAAGTGTTCTAACCGTATATTAAAATATAATCCAAAATTTATAAAAAAAGCCTGGATTATTCTTCAAATATGTTTTTACAATCTGCGTAAAAGTAACTAGATTTATTAAATAAAACTAAAAAAATCCATCGATTAAAATTTATTTTGTCGCATATTAGGATCTACTCTATGCAGTACAACTATGCTAATGTTTGAACTAAAGTTCCATATAATATTCGTAAACCTTTAACTCCATCAGCGATTTTTCTTTAATACAACAATCGGCAATCTATGGGTTTCTTAAAATGATTACTTAGCTCAAAGAATAGAAAAAAGGTGCATGCCTCTTCCCCCTACAATTAGTTTTCTGGTAAAAATTGGTAACAGTTTTCTGGTAAGAACGCACTGAAGTCATTAAAAACACAAGTTATCGAAAAAATTGCGCTGGTTTTGTTTCGACAAGTTTTTTAAATCGTACATTCCGGCAACTTTTTATAACATATATAATAAATCTTTATCCTTTATCATCTTTTGAATTTGATCATATTTGATAAATGTCGTCAGTTGTATGGTATTAAAGTAATGAAAGACTTACCAACTCGACATCTTAGTATGCGCTAACATACCCGTATCCACAACATATGATTGCTGAGATTAGAAGTGTGTGAACATTTAAGCTCACCAGTAATCTAAAACTTCTCAATATAATATGTTCTGGCTTAATGCAATACTTAGGTACAATGTTTACTATTCCCTTAGAGATTAGAGGTAGGTACATAAATTAGCGAGGTCGTCTGCTTTCTTACATAGCCACCGTTGCACGTATTCTAAGTTGGCTGTTGTGGTACTACATGATTCGAATAGGAACCCTAAAACAATATCTGTTATCAATATCGATGAAAACTTACTTGCGGCACAAAAAATACATTAATATCGCAGTGATCTGCTCCACTTGGAACTTCTGTTTCTATTCTCTTTTAAGAATTGTATATAGATATTAAAATAGTAAAAGAAAATTTATTCATAAATGTTTATACATATTGGTTGTAATAGTTTGAAATTCGTTTGCTCTGCCATCTCATCAATATGGGTCTGTCTGAGAAAGTAGAGATGTTTTTTCTTAGTTAGAGGCAGATGAGTTTAAAAGAATAGTTTTATCATGGTGAGTGTGTTCTTTTTCGGCTTGATATCAGAATATATTTTGCGTGGGTTATGCAGACCTTTATTCGATTGCTGAATATCTTTTTTTTGGTTAGGATCGGTTGAATAACTAACTAACCTAGTGCTGTGTTTCACTTAAATGGTAATCATACATTTTATTAAGTTGGATTTTAATTTCTTGAAATATTTAAAAAATCAAAAGGTTTATATGTAAACTTGAAGGGGTTTTTTAGCTTTAAGGTCTCTATTTGTAGACTAAGAATTCATAATTTTTTAATATTAATTTTTTTTTGTCGAACAGTAATGGAAAGGTTCGAACAGTAATGGAAAAACAACCAAATTAGTTGTAATTTATTTAAATTTTAAATTTAGTTAATTTATTTAAATTTGATTGACCATACAACGCTATTTCGAGTATTGCCAAGTACTTATTATCAGTGATATTAGGAAATAATCGAATTTTTATTTAATTAGTTTATAATATGTATATAATTTGTTGGACTGCAAGTACCAAGTTTAAAACTCGTGCCTATCAATTTAGAAACGATGACTAATCGTGTTTTCCCAGAGTAGCCAAGATTCGAACCTTTGTCATAATTTTTTTTTTTGATTAATCTTGGCATTATCACTAGAAATATCAAGAATATATAAAAATATATAATTTGTTGGACTGCAAGTGTCAAGTTTAGAACTCGTGCCTGTCAATTCAGAAAAGTTGACTTATCGTGATTTTCCATTGTAGCCCAGATTTAAACATTTGTTAATTTTTCTTTTTTTTTGATAGATCTTGACATTATTAGTACGGAGTTATACTAGAAATATCAAGAACTATATTTTCTATTAAGAATTTATGAGTACATAATTTGTTGGACTGCAAGTGTCAAGTTTAGAACTCGTGCCTGTCTAATTAGGAATGAAGACTAATCGTGTTTTTTCTTTTTTTTGATAGATCTTGACATTATTAGTACGGAGTAACACTAGAAATATCAAGAACTATTAAGAATTTATTATCCTATTAATCCTATTAAGAATTTAAAAATATATAATTTGTTGGACTGCAAGTCCAAAGCTTAGCACTCGTGCCTGTCTAATTAGGAACGAAGACTTATCGCGTTTTTCCACAGTAGCCAAGGTTCAA
>NC_051846.1:176944073-176961172 GCF_002237135.1 Teleopsis dalmanni
TAGTAATATATGTTAAACAGAATTATTTTCCAAGGCATTACATGTTTAGTAAAAGGTATTAATCTTCTAAAGTAAATCGTTTAACAGCCGCTGAACGTGTTAAAATTGTTAAAACTTAAAATTGTTCTAAGAAAATGGTAATGAGATATCACATCAAAATATATGTTGATGTTGACGCTCATCGGATATATCAACAAACAAAATTGTCGCATCAAACGCTTTCATAAGACTATTGTATCTGCAAATGTTAAAGGTCCGCTTTTTTGTAAATGATGAAGGTGTGACTCAAATTGTAAATTTTGATTGATACAACCACATGATTATTATTTTTTTTGACTTAGAACTGAAAATGTTAATGTAGAAAACAAGTGTTTACTGTTTTAGTGCTGTTGCAGGAGATATTTCCCAGTTTTGTAATATCACGTTTTTATGATATGAATTGGCTACCTAGACCATATGATTTGTCAGCACTATTGTGTTGGGTTACGCAAAACATTCTCTATATTTAAAAACATTCTCAAATTCTTAACGCTATCAAAAGAAACATCCGTGGAACTATTGCCGTGTCGTCAATTTATCGAAGCTGCCACAAAAGAATCAACTACTCTAAAATGTTTCATTGAGGATATTTGAAAAAAGTTGTATTTTACATTTCATGGCAATGGCCAAACAATATAACATATTGTTGTAATATGATTATCTTCAGTGTAGATATCTAACCACAAAACCATAGGATCAATTCCAAAATTATATTGAAATTTAAAGGAACCTATATGCATTCTTAAAAAATGATATCTTGAGATAGGTTCCTCTCCTCTTTCTTCACCTTTTAATATAGGCTAACGCCTAATTACATATACATGATCTTAAAATAATTAATTAACAAAACATTTTATAAAAATAAAATGGTATAAAAAATAGTGTCATATTTTTCACTCATCTTTTTGGATAACTCCCCTAACGACGCAATCTTGCTGACATCTAATCTCGGACAAATTTGCAATAGCTGGAGATTTACATTTACATCCTATGTGTGTTTCTTATTCCTTAACAATGCAACAATATCGAAAACATCTGTTTTAGTTCAGTTTTACTCCATATTTCTCTGTATCATCAAACAGGGCACTTGTTTTATATAGTCATACCATGCTCATCTTCAAGAGCTTTTAAACTTGACAATATAGGAGAGATTTGTTTTTGTCTAGTTTTTTCCGATATTTCTCTAGTAATCATCAAGCAATGACTGGAGACTTGTTTTATATACTCATTCTATGCTCGTCTTCTAGAGCTTCTAAATTTAACAATATAGGACACATTTGTTTTAGTCTAATTTTTTCCCGCAATTCTCTGTTTGTGGGCATTTCTGTAAAGTAATCATTAAGCAATCACTGGAGACTTGCCTCATATACTTAATCTATACTCGTCATTTAGAACTTCTAAATATAACACCATAGCATATATCTGTTTTAGAGTACTTTTTTCCAATATTTCTATAATTCCACGCATTTCTTTAAAATAAGATACAAATTAAATTTTGCTAAAAATTTTTAAATGGCCTATGTGAATATATAAAATTGATACTATTATTTTCAACTTAATTAAAATATAAAAACAAGTTAATAATTACTTTACATATTTTACATTCTATTATATATAAAATTGTTTTCCTAACTGGTTCTGAAGAACATACCAAAGACTTAGCAACAGACCTGCAACTCTTGCACGTGTTGACTTTATTTAGCGAATTAACTAATTTAATAAATTAATAAGACATCAAATAAATTGAAAAATATTTTCATACAAAATAATTTTAATAATTTAAAAATATTTAATTACATTAATGCACTTCCAAGTGATTAACCTTGTTCGGAGTTGTTCTCCATAAATTGTTGCAAAATCAAAAAGTGGCTGAAGTGACTGAAGTGGCTGAAGTGCTTCTGTAGAAGTCACAAAAACTAATTAACAGAGTAGTAATTACGTTCCAAATGGCAGATAGTAAGTGTCATAATCGATGTAAACTAATGTATGTAACATAATTGTGGGTGCACTGAATATATAATAATAATTATGCAAATTATTTAAAAATGTTGTTTACGGTGTAGAATCACATGAAGTTGCTTTCAGATTTCAGACGTTGTTTTTGCAATAAATTTTGCGCGTGTAAAAAATCTTTGCTTGAAGAGGTGTTCACTTACATATATTACCTAAAATAGCAGCTGTTTAAATGTAAATATACACAATTACTAACAGTTATGTCAAATCATTTCAAACTATATTGCATTCTTGAAACCTAAAATCAATGTTTAAATAGTTACTTCAATTAGCGTCAAAGAATTTTTATTCAATAAACTATTTATTAATATAAGTACGAAAGCCCAGTGCACTCTACTTTAATTATAATAGAAAATAATGTCCTAAATATCTTTCGAAATTAGTATCCCGACCCAGTACGTTACTACAAACATATTGACCAATATGCAAAAATGAAGCTATCGGTTCAAGCTTCATTTAACCTATTGTTAATTATAATTAACTACTTAAAACATCTTTAAACAAATATTTGCTGTGTTCAATATGGCAGAACTATAGAAGTTTGCGAATAGAACAGCATTAAATGGTAACAATGCCTTGAACTATAGCACGTACTTAGGTTATAGCGGCAATCCCTAGGGTATCCACTTAGGCCTATTGGTCTCTTGTGTTAAAGCACGTACTTGATACAACATATCTTTTGAAATTAACATACAGTCTGCTCAGCAAGCATAGACAGTACCACATTTAATTTTATTCTTTATTCTTTCTATTTAACATTCCACTTAAAATTTAAAAAATGATGTTTAATACGAATTTGACAACAAAATGTGGCAACGCTATCTCGGCTAATAAGCTAAGTCAATATAATATCTTATCGCGGAAACATGTTCACGTTAATTTGTTGCCGAAAGGTGGAAAACATCAGATGATGCAGTGTTAAACTTTAACTCACTTAAACCTCTAAGGAATGAATATTGAAAATTATATCCATTAACCGTGAAGATCATTCTGCTAAGATTGTCATTCCAGTAATCAAGAGTGAGGTAGGAGATGAATGGACTTAGTACTTAGAAGACTGTGTTCATCTAAAGTAGAAAACATGTAAAATAGTCAAATGAAGGGGATGGGGTTGTTGCTACAAGTGCGGTTGAAAGGCTTCTTATAGATTCAATAGTTGGGATCGCGAAAGCAACGAGACATGGATGATGGTAGTAGATAAGTTTTGCTAACAAAGATAACTTGGAAATCGAATGCATCAATAGAACTACATGAAGATTATTAAACAAATATAGCATTTCGCCATTTAAATTTTAATTAATTTTTAAAACAGAATTTGCACTACATAGTTCTGGTATTCTCCTTTCTGGTTCCTCCTTAAATGTTTATTTAAATGTTTATTACCATACATTATGTAACAAATTTATTCTGTTTCATTTTTCTCATCATTTCTCACAGTTTTTTCTTTGTTCATTTTTATTATCATTTTCAGTTTTTTTATCATAAAAAAACATTTTTTATATTTTTTTCATCAGGTTGAGATATAGCCTATAACCTTTTATAACCAATAATATTCTCAGAAATGTTGTTATGCATATATATATATACTAATATTCAAAACTCAGTTTTTTTAAGTATGTACCATATATATACATATATATATATATAATCTATATTATATATTCCGACATTATGTAATAATTTATTTTTTAGTGGCGTCGAGATGTGGAAATGGTACACGAACTACATGTCGGAATCTATCGCTTCTCAATCTCATGGCCACGTATTATGCCCGGAGGCTACATGAATCAAGTCAGCAATGATGGCATCAAATATTATAGTAATCTAATTGATGAATTACTACATTATAATATTACACCTATGGTTACTATTTATCATTGGGAGCTACCACAACGCTTACAAGAATTAGGTGGTTGGACCAATCCTGAAATTATACCTGTTTTTAAAGATTATGCTCGTTTATTGTTTGAAATGTTCGGAGATCGCATTAAAATTTGGACAACTATTAATGAGCCATGGCATGTTTGCGAACATGGATATGGTGTTGATTATATGGCACCCTCACTTAACTATCCAGGCATACCAAGTTATCTTTGTGCACATAATTTACTAAAAGCACATGCTGAAGTGGTGCATATGTATCGCGATAATTATAAAAATTCACAAAAAGGTAAAATTGGTATTACATTAGATGTTTCATGGCCGGAGCCAAAAACAAATTCTCCAGAAGATCATGCTGCTTCAGAACAAGCAATGCAGTTTTATGTAAGTAAATCGAAAAAATGTTTAATTTCTAATGCCATTTATATGTTTATAATTATATGTGTACCTATACAAAGAGTTAAATTCATCTAGTCCAGTAGCATAACTGTTCAAAATATTTAATTAGAACGTTCCGTAAAATTTAGAGAATTCATATATACTAAAATATAGTGTGTTAAAGAAATATTCATTTAAAAGAATCATCAATTACTAAAATCTAATTATTTGAAAAATGCAGTAGCATGCTTTAGAGATAGATTAAGAATCATCTATGAGATATGGAAGTAATGGTATTTTGTCAGAGTAGCAAGATTATTCTGAAATTAACAGTTAATATGATTTACGATTTGATTCCATATATGTATTTATAAAAAATTATTATTCTAAAAATGTTCGATTAAGCAACAAAATTTAACAGATCGAGAGAAAATCTAGATTAAAACTAGATTTACCAATCAAAAACGCCATTACATTGTTCTAGAACTTTTATTTACCTATAACGTATTCTTTAGCTAACATATAACAGGAGTCATTACTCAACATATTTTACTATCGAGTTTTGTATTCTAAATCATAAGCTAATTAGATTTATGGAAGTTTCAAAAATAATAAATATTTGAACGTTTTAGTTCAAGAATATCTATTTTAAAATTATGATAATTTTTATTATGATTTTTATTTATTGATTTATATCGAAGTTGCTTAAAAATTTTATTTACTACTCAGTCATTATTAATTATAATGAAACTATATACAAGGTGAGATGAAAAAACTGCAACCAACTTCAGACTGCTGTCATTTCTAAACCGCTCGTCCCACAGCTGTCAGATTTATTCTAGTGACAGCTCATTATATTGTTTACAAGCGCACAAAAGCATTTTGGTGGGAATTTTTCAAAAAAAAAGTTATTTGTGATGGAATTCAAGCGTGATAGTGTGATTGCTTTGCATTTGGCTGGAAAACCACAAGTGGCTATCGTTAGAGCCCTCCAGCATTTAGAAGTGAATAAATGTTTTGTGTCTCGTACCATCGCTCGTTACCATGATACTGGTAGCGTAGCCCGACGTCAAGGAAGTGGACGAAAAAAAACAGCAACATCGGCAGAAATGGTTCGAAAAGTGAAAAAGCGAATTGAACGAAATCCGCGTCGCAGTGGACGAAAAATGGCTCGTGAGCTGAACATATCGCAATATGCCATTCGGCAAATATTGAAAAATGAGCTTGGACTAAAGCCATTCAAGTTCCAAAAAGTGCAAGATCTTACTGATGCGCAAAAAAAAGTTAGACTCGAAAAAGCTAAAGAGTTGTTTCGCTTGGCCGAAAGTGGTGAACTGCCGAATTTGGTTTTCTCCGATGAGAAACCATTCGTTATCCAGCAGTTTGTAAACAAACAAAATGATCGTGTTTACTTGCCAGAGAGGTCAGCTGAAAATTTGCAACTTCGGTTGGCCATCACAACTCAAAAGCCGGCCATGGTGATGGTGTGGGCCGCCATAACAGCCGATGGTCGCTCGCCGCTCGTATTCATCGACCGTGGTGTCAAATTAAATGCGCAAATCTATCGCGAAAATATTTTGGAGGGAGTTCTGAAGCCCTGGGCACGCAAACATTTCGGCCGCAGACCTTGGACATTCCAACAGGACTCAGCACCATCGCACTCAGCACGCGCCATCCAAGAATGGTTAAGAAATGAGGTTCCTCGCTTCATTTCCACCGCACAATGGCCACCAAAATCTCCGGATGCCAATCCGTTGGACTATTGTGCCTGGGGTATTTTGGAAAGCAAGGTTGGAACTAAAAAATACCAAAGTGTCGATCATCTCAAGCAAGCGCTTCGCCGAGAATGGGACAAAATACCGCAGAGCCACTTTCGGGCCAAAGGTGGCCAATTCGAACAAATCTAAACCGATTCTCAAATTTGATGTTATTTCCGACATTTTTTGCTTTCATTCAATAAAATTTAAAAAAAATGAAAAAATTATGGCGTTTTACTTTGTTGCAGTTTTTTCATCTCACCTTGTAGGTATTATTTTTAATTCTCTTTTTTTAATTTAAAGGTCGGTTGGTACGGTCATCCCATATTTAGTAAGAAAGGCAATTACCCTCCAGTTATGATTGAACGCATAAGAAATTTAAGTAAAGAACAAGGATTTACCAGATCACGTTTACCTGAATTTACAAGAGAGGAGATTAATCGTATACGCGGTACATCCGATTTCTTTGGCATTAATACGTACACAACTAATTTGGTTACAAAAAATAGCCATAATAATACAGCAGGTTTTCCAGTGCCGTCCTTCAATCATGATATGGGAGTTATAGAAACACAAGATCCTAGCTGGCCTGGATCTGGTTCCGTATGGTTAAAGGTATATTTGTTAATATTAAAATAAATCTATTAACTATTCTTGATAAATTTTATACTTGTTACAAAGCGTGGACATTATTTTAAATAATAATGACATATTATTAAGCTTAGAAATAATTAAGTGTTGATATCTTAAATTTTGTGATATCAGAGTCTCATCATCTGATGGGTTCCCAAGCGTATAAAACAACATCATATATATATATAAATTCGTAATTAGTCCACTTAATTTTAGTTAAGTTAAAATTATTATTATATGAAGAGAGACCCAAAAATACTACGGGTAAACTGAAATGGGTACTGAAATGAAGAATTGTTGAAGATTTATATATGTAGAAGATTTTTATAATGTTTGTAATAACTATAATAACTATGACTTTTTCCTGTTCAATTTTTATATATCCCTTCCCTATTTTTTACATCTTTAATTACTATCTTGTACATTGGTAAACTGTGATAGGATTAGAATCCTAAACTTTTGCATAAGTGAAATTAAATTTCATTTTCGACAGTTGTAATTTAGATGCTAATAAACGGCATTCAATGTGCTTCGTCAAAAATCATTTATCAAATGTATTGAGTAGAACCAAACTCCCCTCATGGAAGTAATGAAACACATATTTGAAGCTACCAAGAATCTCAAGTACTCTACTGAAAATATGGTTTTTATTTTGTTTGGTAGGTTGGTTGGTCCTTGTGTCCTTAGCGCACAAATAGAAGTTATCACGTCGCATAAAGTTTGTCTTTTAAACTTTGTTCCTTCAATGACTCCATGGCAGTTGTTATTGTATACGAGCTGGGATATTGGGGAGCATAGGATGTTAACAATAGTGCAAGCTGGTAACAAGAAGAAATTAATTCAATTTTTGACACGTTCTCGTGGGATATGAACAAGCAATTCCATGTGAATTTGCAATTCAACGCACAAGGGGAGGCTAGAGCAAAAGTAATTTGAGGTAAAAGCTACAGACAGGAATGCTATAATGAAAAGGATGTGATTACAGGTGCAGATGTTGCTATGCTTAAGGATGCGAAAAGCTGTTGTGTTCTACTTTTTCTAATGTGTTCTATGCGTATAAGTTCAATGAACTCCTTTTGGCATAAATTTAAAAATTCCACGAAAACCATTTTTTCATTATTAGAGTATCCCTGAAAAACTTGTAATTTAAGATACACTTATTTTGAAAATTTTAGTGAAAAATGTATTCTTAATAAAAAATATATGTAGAAAGAAGAGCCTTATCTCCATGTAGTTGGAAATAAAGATATCATTGTGTAAGATTTTATGTATATGACTTTTCTTGTATGCTTTTAACTATTTTTGTTTGACTTTTCTTAGTAAATTGATATAATCTCATTTTCTCAGGTTTATCCAAAGGGCATGTACAATCTTTTGATGTGGATTAAAAATGAGTACAATGATCCAATCATTATAGTGACTGAAAATGGGGTTAGTGACAGAGGTGGCTTGGAAGATTATGATCGTGTTGATTACTACAACTTATATTTGACATCTGTATTGGATGCAATTGACGATGGTGCTAATATTCAGGGATATATTGCTTGGAGTTTAATGGATAGCTATGAATGGAAAGCTGGATTCGCGTAAGTTTATAAATAAAGTATAAATAATTTATTTGTAGCGGAGTTTTAATTTTATGTTTCACGGAAGAATTTATACAGAAAATATGTTTTATTTATGTTCGCGTAAAGTTTCTTGTAGTCTGACTACTGCTGATATTATTTTTATTGTTGTGATAACAAGTGCATATATGTTAAGCCCAGATAAGAATTAAAATAAAAATTAAGCTTGTATACCAAATATTTTAAATATACCAATATTTTTAGTGCTATTAATTTTTCACATTAAAATAGTTTACACCGACATCCTTATAGGACATTTTTTTGTAAAATTATTTTATTTTATTGTATTATTATTCAAAATCTATTTTTCATTACCATATTTTTCTTATTTTATATTTTTATTTCTGCTTTTAGTGCTGCTAAATAGCAACTTAACTTCCTTTTCTTTTTTTACTGTTAGTTTGCATTTAGACTATTGCTTACATTATTGTGCATATTTCAGCTTACGCTACTTGCGTGTTTGGAGTGAAAGAGTTAATTTTATAATGTCTTTCAGTTGAGGTTTGTAGGACGATTTATACATTAGGCAGCGTGACATTTCAAATTTTTGAGGTGGTTATTTTAATATATGATATCGCCAGCATATATATATATACTTTCACTAGTTTATACGTATATGTTATTGTTTAATAAAAATTCAAAAATAAAATTGATTAAATGTATATATTATTATTATTTATTATAATAATATAGAATTATTTATTATAATTCAATATTTAATATATTTTATTAATCTCTGTTACTTTTAGAGAAAAATTTGGTTTATATCATGTGGATTTCACACATCCTAATCGTACCCGAACTCCAAAGATTTCAGCACAAGTTTACGCTCATATCTGCAAAACAAATATGATTGATTGGAATTATCGACCCACTTTAAATGAACAACAAATATCTGCAATGGCACGTCTTCCGGAAACTGATTACACCGCATCAGGGGCTGTTATTAACAGCAGAAACGTGGTATGGTTAAGCACGTTATTTAGTGTTGTTTCAGGTGTTCTGTTTGGTGTAATTTTAAGATCCTAAAGTTTTATTTATTAATTTGTTATTATTTATTTTTTTTTATTTATGTAAATTTTTATTTATCGTTTTTGTTTATTTGTTGCCATCAAGAAAATATTTTAATAAATATTATTTCTTCTAATTTTTTTCTTTTATTTTCTTTTTGTCTTTGTTGTTATTATTTTTCTTAATTTTTCCTTAGTCAATTATACACAAAGGATAATGGTGAGTTATTTAATTTTATTTAAATAAAGTACAAATTAAATTTGATTTGGTTAAAAGCCTGTGACCCTCCACAAACCACTTGGAAACCTTGATTGACAGCAAACAAGTTTACATAGAGTGTTTGGTGGAATTGGGAATGAATTTACAGCATCAGCTTGGTGTAACTATTAATTCGTTACTCTACTGCTCACAACTCAACTGTTTAAACGAAATAACTAAAAAAAAGCGAACAAAATTTGCCGACAGAAAAAGAGTTGTATTCCATCATGCCAGTATCAAGTTACACCCATATAAGCGGACTCAAACCACATTTTAGGAACTTGGTAAAGAAGTTTTGAAGCATCTGCTGTATAGCCCTGATCTTGCACCTTCTGATTAATTTGTATTTTGGTTTCGAGAAAACTCTTTTAATAGAAAACAAACTGGACAACCGAAGAGCCGCTGTAAACTACTGGATTCAATTTTTTGGCGATAAACCACAGAATAAATTCTGATACTGTGTACTGTTAGAATTATGGAGCTATCCCGAATAGTGGCAATAACAATGGTCAATATAAACTGATTTTTAATAGAGAAAATTTAAAAATGTACTAAAACCGGCAGATACTTTTTATATCCCACAATATTAAAATAAGATTTTGTTCTTCTTGTATTCTTACTTCTTTACTGTTTATATTATAGGAAATTAATTGATTCATCTTGGCTTTGTTACATCAGAAATTTATCAATCTTCTTGAGATTATGAATTATCTTAACAAGCATATATCAAGTTATAATTGAAGTACTGCTAACTATATGATTAAAAGTATATATATATTTAATCAGTTTTGGATATCACACCCAATGGCAAGGTCCAAATCGTGGCCAACGGTTTATATTTCCGCGACAGCTTTCTAATCTACCACAATTAGGCAAGTTTTTCTTTGTTATATTTTGGTAAAATTACATTATTTTCTTTTTATGTTTTAAATAATTTATTACACTTTACATTAATTTACTTTATTGACAATGACTTTAGTATATAATTGTTTATACAACTGGTTCAAAAAACTAATGCCATAAGTCATTACATTAATGATAGTTTTCGTATGGCCGCAACTTATATTAATAATGTTGATATTGATGAAGTTGTAAAAGATACATTAATGAAGAATTAATAAAACTAAATTTAACATTATCGCCAT
The DNA here is from genome assembly GCF_002237135.1 of Teleopsis dalmanni. NCBI lineage: Eukaryota > Metazoa > Arthropoda > Insecta > Diptera > Diopsidae > Teleopsis > Teleopsis dalmanni. Next base: position 176,954,814 of record NC_051846.1, read on the forward strand.
ATTTTTATTTTTCTGCGGAAAAATTATGAACGTATGTAGGTACTTCCGCGGCCCTCTAACCTATTCATTGGTTTATATTGGCCCGTGAACTTATATGAGCTGGAGAACCCTTGTTCGTTACAATATATAAAAGTAAAAATTTGTTCGAAATTTCAATCACCAGTGATTGTGATATTGATAAAATTGTAAAAGATATTTTAATGAAGAATCAATAAAACTAAATTTAATATTATTGCCATATATTTATTTTTCTCCGGAAAAATTATGAACGTACGAAGAAGGTACTTCTGCGGCCTTACAACCTATTCATTGGTTTGTATTGGCCCGTAAACTTATTTAGGCTGGAGAGCCCTTGTTCATACAATATATAAAAGTAAAAATTTGTTCGAAATTTCTATCACCAGTGATTGTGATATTGAAAGAATTGTAAAAGATATTTTAATGAAGATTCAATAAAACTAAATTTAACATTATTGCCATATATTTATTTTTCTCCGGAAAAATTATGAATGTACGAAGAAGGTACTTCTGCGGCCTTCCAACCTATTCATTAGTTTGTATTGGCCCATGAACTAATTTAGGCTGGAGAGCCCTTGTTCATACAATATATAAAAGTAAAAATTTGTTCGAAATCTTAATCACCAGTGATTGTGATGTTTACGTTCCATTACGGAAGCATAAAATGGGTAACCCTGTATGTAATTTGTTCTTAAACAAATTATGCCATATAAACTGTAATAAATTATTTTAAATATATACAATATACTTCAATTTAAAAGCAGTTGTGAAATCAATAACAAATTCATAATAAATTTTAAAACTCATTTTAGTTGCTAACGAAACAATGGGAGTATGACGAATCACGAACAGGAAGTTTTGCTGTTCAAAAATTATTAGCGTAATGAAGTTTGTTATGACGGTTCTTGAGACTGTTCGGTGCTTTCGCGATTAGCAGTCCCAAAATACGATTTATGAGGATTTTCGTATGTTAATGTATGACCGGGGCCAAGTTGAATGACAGGTGAGCTGTGATTGTATGATTTGTTTAATCAAACAAATTCATAGATAAATTGTGTCATAACATGTAAGACAACTTTACAAACAACTAAGTTTATAGACACAACATGGAATAATGTATTAACACTTTTATTTGTAGAAAAAAAATTCAATTATCATTAAAAATTTTTTTTTTTTCAATAATTATTGATTTATTTCCCCAATGCTTTTAAGCAACAATTTCAATAAGTTTTAGAAAAAAATCCACGATACAAGCACGTAAAATTTTTTTAAAAATTGATTAGCATTTATTAGAAAGCAAGAAAAATATGTTTGCAAATTTAAAAAAAATATATAAAGAAAAAAAAATAATGTTTTTGTCTATTGTTTGTTATTAGTTTTTTTTCTTTTTAAAGCAAGTAAATATAAATTAAAAAAAAATACCAAATTTATATAATTTCTACATTATTAGTAAACGTGCTTGGCCCTAGGTATTTGGTTGATAATGCTTATAGCCAAACTAGAATTAAACTATCATTCTTATTTTAAATACCGGCTTATAGCAAATTATTTCTATAAATACATTGCAAATAATTAATAATTTTATTATTAATACATTCATATTTGGGAAAATGCCCGATGGCTTCATCAGCAATCTTTAAATGTTGCTTCTATGATGTTATAATTCTATAATCAAAACTGATAATAATATTTAATTTTAGATAATATTTAATAATATTTAATTTTCGCAACTTAAGTACCTTTCACAAAGTGTTACGGAGAGTTAATTGACTAAAACTTTTCATAACACACCAGACGGCAAAGACAGTATAATGAATGGAATAAGGGGCGCGAAGAAGCATGACATGAGGTGCAAGACTTTATAGACCGTCAAAATTATTTCAACTATTTCCAACTTGTTGTTACTTATGAATTAAAAACAAACGAACTTATGAATGCAATTATAAGTTTTTTTGTTTATTTTTAAATTACAAATTAAACAAAATCTATTAAAAAAATTTTAGTAAATTGTTTTCTCCCCGGGCTATATAAGTCTTTAAGCAGACGCTTGCTTAAAGTTAAAGACTTTGGTCATATGACAACAATATTGAACATCATAATAATTGATGGTTAATTGGTTTTGTTGGCGGTAGTGCTTGTTCTTCTTTAGTAATATCTCATAAGCCTGTTTTGTAGCACACACCCGGAGTTGATATTTTGGCAATTTTTATTTCCAATCAACTTGTAGACATCCGACAAATTCTTGCTTTTATCAATGGCTTAGTTAATCCTCCTCCCAAAATTGGGCGAAATGTGCAATACGAGTTCTAGCACAATGAACGGAATTATATCTTCTTCATTTACTTCTCCAAGCTGCGAGGTTCTTAGAGAAGATTATTCTCAAAGATTTATGCTTCTAATAGTCCCAGATTCATTAGTTGTTAATAGGACCATTCTTTAAATGACTCATACTCGTAACGTGACAAAGTTGCTGGTACCATTGTTATCCACCTAAAAAAAAGCTTACAGTATTTTTTGCTGTTGTTTATAATAACAGTCGCTATTCATAAAATATTGAAAGTAATTTCAAAATATATGTATATCGTATCACGTTTATGTTTTCAAAAATATATAATTAAAATGGTAATATAATTAATTAATAATTATTCATCTCATTTATTAAAAAAATGGCCAGTAATTACTTGTTGTACTTAAAACTTGTTCAATGCAACCATGCGTAAGTTTAGAACACCTTGTATATTTCGTTAAATCTAATTTAAATATTAAATCAGGTACAGTCACCAAAGTTTCTGTACAATATATCTTATTTATATATGTATACATATTATTTAATACTAAATATGTTTAGCATATGTATAAATAACAGGTTTCTTTTGAAAGTACTTATTATATAATTATATTGTTTTGTTAATAATATTGCAACAATGTAAACATTTAAGTATTTTATAATAATAATTACTACATCATATGTTGATTGATTGATTTGAGTGGATATGAAATATTCTCTTTACCTTTTACGGTAGGTGAATAGAAATAGTTAGGTCTTATAGGTCAGTGTTTTATAAAATGTGACTATTAAGCCCATACGGATATCTACGTATCTTTCTTCTGTTATTGAGGTGCGGTGTATTTCGTATTGAGGTGCATATTTTCGATATTATATTTACTACTATTGAGTGGGTTAAAAAATTTGACTGTTTGGCCACATTAAGCTATTTTGTTCTCTACGTTTACTACTCTTAAAAAGATCTGTCCAGAGTGAGGTCCACATATATGAGAGTCTTGTGCCATTCTAAATTGTTCTTATTAACTTTTTTATATCTATGGTTAGTTGATTGGTTGCTGTATATGTTCAGGCATGTACTCCTACTATATTCTAGTGCAGGCCTTATGCCTCATTAGGAAAGAGAACAGTAGTAAGTAAGTATATGTTCAACACATAACCCCAGCTTTTCTTAAATACAGATTATATATTGTTTTATTGCAACATTTCATCGGTAGATAACACTAAGTCCATCCTGTTGAATTTATATTGTTTAACACATTACTTAGTTTCAGTGATAAACGGCTGGAGTAACTTCCAAGAAACTATTTCCTAAAAATCTGCAAATTCTGTTTATCAAAGCTGAGCATTCAGTAATAACTAATTGGATCTTTTAGATTTGTTAACAAGTTTGTTAACAAGTCAATAAGTTTGTTTTATACCCAATCTTAAATTGGAAGACTAGTTCCAATTTACACTAATCATAAATATGTAAACAGTGCAAATGACAAATGAAGCTAAGTATCCCACCTGAATATGTCCAGGAGAACTTAAAACACCACCATTACAAAGGCCTTCATCACAGCTATATAAACTGTCCTATGATCAGGTAACCAAGATAACAGTAATTTAAACAAGACGATTTAGACCACCAATTTCGTATACACCAATAATTATTATAGTTATTCAAATATTAACTAAGAGTAAAACTGCATCTATCATTAGACTATTCACTAAGCAATATCCAGAAAATTCTAAGTGATTTGAAGATCGATGTTTGACCATTTTGTTGTGGATATTTTTTTTGTGGAAAATTCTTATTAAAAGTATTAAAAAAGATGGGGCATTCTCTAAGGATATGTTTAGGTGTTTCTGTGTCTGCATTTGTCGGTTTCTAATGTTTTAAGAGCATTTTTATTAACTCACATTTAAAATTCAATTTGTTAAAATTTGATCGATATTTACTTTTTTTCCTAGAACATTTCGAGAAGAAGACCCGCTACAGTTCGGCTATATTTTCTATTTAGGAACCCGACGTTTTGCTCTATGTTTTCTTCAACAAATTTTGATTTAATGATGAAGGATTAGATAACATTAATTATTGTTTACCTATCAATGCAAAATTTATAATCATATAATCTTTTTTTTTATATGTGTTATTAGTTTATAAAATTCACTGTACATATCACACTATCAGTTCATATAATATGATAAAATGTAATACAAAAAATATAGCGTTATCAGAGTTCGGCTCAGACCACCCATTTTTTCTAGTCAATTTACGAACGAGATTTAAAAATCAATAATTTCGTGACAAGGTTTCCCCTAGTAAAAATAATCACTTTTGCTAAATATTTGAATTAAATTTTCTGATGTAAGTGCACTACCGGATTGCATTATATCGTTAATTAGTCTGATCGCAGTGTGCACATCTTTTAATTAGTTTATTATACAAAGAAAAAGTTAACTGCATTACAGTTTATGTAAATTTAGTGATCACAATTGATCATTAACTGAATTACAAACAAATTGAAATTCGTAAGAAAAGAAGATATTTTTAATTACCTGGAAATAATAATTTGCATACCGCAACCTGAATATATGCAATTAATTGACATTTAAAATTGGAAATTAATTCATTCTTGAAAACATTTCAGTTTCGTGAGCAAATTACTTAGGTTTAATCAAAATAACATTACTTTTCTTTTAGTATAGGAGTAAGGGACAGGAATTATAAAATATCTTGTATATAAATAAAAAGTTAATAGTTTTTGTGTGCATTATTTAAAAATTAGTAACAGACTAGACGCCAAAATTAATTTAAATAAATTAAAAACTTAGGAATAAAAATTCATTAATATTAATAAATACATTATATATTATTAGTAGTAATTGGTAAGTTGAGATGTAAAAATTAGAAAAAGTTAAGTCACAAAAAAACTAAGTTAAAAAAATCTTAATTTCGCCAATAACTTAATTTCATCTTCGTTTAATCGAAATTAAGTTGTTTTTTCCATACAAAATTCAGTTTTCACGTTAAATTGAAATTAAAGAAAATGGCCTTAATTTTGTTGAAACTGAAATTAAGGGATATTTCGAATGCGTAGGATACATTTTAAGCAAAAGATAAAGTTGAGACAACGAAAAAGTAACATTTTTTTTAAACAAATGTCAGTGACAGTTGATTTTAATAAAACCGGGAAAATATTTTGAAAGGAGTGCAAATTTTTAAATTTGAATATAGATAAAAAACTTTAACTGTTAATTATTTAATATAAAGTAAAAATAATAATTCACATGCCTGTAATCTATTAAAGCTAATAAAACTACTGAATGCTATCCTATAATAATCAATTTTTAAAATTTCCCAGATACAATGGGAGTGTTTGGAGCATGTAATTTTTAACATTCGATTTATAACCAAAAAATATGTGATTTGCTTAATTTGGTTCAGTATGAACACTTTCGAAATTAACTTAATTTTATTTTTATGAAATTAAGGAAATTTGACTGTCTGAACATAGTGTTATATTGTCAAAAATATTAACGAGTTATTAAAGCCTGTTTCGAAGACTAAATATTCTCTTCAGAAATGAATCCGGTGAAGTAACTTAAGTATTTGGAAATATTTGAAGTCATTGGTATATGTGAATAAAACCAATGGTAACAATTGAAAAACATTGAGTAGAGTATACAGTATTAAAAATTAGAAAACGTTATGCGAAATTAGAATTCTAAAATACATTTTCTGAGATGTTTTCATAACGTCTAATTGGTTGACATCAATTGTCATCATTAACACTATGAAATTATGTATCTAATAAAAAAAATCTTTAAAACATTTATCTATATTATAATTGTTTATTTTCAATATGAAAAAATATTTTACATCTTTTAAAACAATTTTTTACATCTCTTAAAAAAAATTTTTGATTTTTGGTACATCGTATAATTGTAGCTAGTAACACAAATATTCATCTAAAATAAGTGTACTGACTTATTATTAAAATAAATATATTAATAAACTGCCATATTGTTTTTAAAATATTTTCTAGTATTATATTATTACACTGCTCAA
>NC_051846.1:176961272-176966833 GCF_002237135.1 Teleopsis dalmanni
TTTTTTATGGGGTAATGCAAACGATCATGTTTAAGCGAATATTCTTCAAACTCTCGACTTTATGAATTATCTTAACAAGCATATATCAAGTTATAATTGAAGTACTGCTAACTATATGATTAAAAGTATATATATATTTAATCAGTTTTGGATATCACACCCAATGGCAAGGTCCAAATCGTGGCCAACGGTTTATATTTCCGCGACAGCTTTCTAATCTACCACAATTAGGCAAGTTTTTCTTTGTTATATTTTGGTAAAATTACATTATTTTCTTTTTATGTTTTAAATAATTTATTACACTTTACATTAATTTACTTTATTGACAATGACTTTAGTATATAATTGTTTATACAACTGGTTCAAAAAACTAATGCCATAAGTCATTACATTAATGATAGTTTTCGTATGGCCGCAACTTATATTAATAATGTTGATATTGATGAAGTTGTAAAAGATACATTAATGAAGAATTAATAAAACTAAATTTAACATTATCGCCATATTTTTATTTTTCTGCGGAAAAATTATGAACGTATGTAGGTACTTCCGCGGCCCTCTAACCTATTCATTGGTTTATATTGGCCCGTGAACTTATATGAGCTGGAGAACCCTTGTTCGTTACAATATATAAAAGTAAAAATTTGTTCGAAATTTCAATCACCAGTGATTGTGATATTGATAAAATTGTAAAAGATATTTTAATGAAGATTCAATAAAACTAAATTTAACATTATTGCCATATATTTATTTTTCTCCGGAAAAATTATGAACGTAAGAAGGTACTTCCACGGCCCTACAACCAATTCATTGGTTTATATTGGCCCGTAAACTTATATAGGCTGGAGAGCCCTTGTTCGTTACAATATATAAAAGTAAAAATTTGTTCGAAATTTCAATCACCAGTGATTGTGATATTGATAGAATTGTAAAAGATATTTTAATGAAGAATCAATAAAACTAAATTTAACATTATTGCCATATATTTATTTTTCTCCGGAAAAATTATGAACGTACGAAGAAGGTACTTCTGCGGCCTTCCAAAACCTATTCATTAGTTTGTATTGGCCCGTGAACTAATTTAGGCTGGAGAGCCCTTGTTCATACAATATATAAAAGTAAAAATGTGTTCGAAATCTCAATCACCAGTGATTGTGATATTGATAGAATTGTAAAAGATATTTTAATGAAGAATTAATAAAACTAAATTTAACAGTATTACTATATTTTAATTTTTTTTGGAAAAATTATGAACGTATGTAGTAGGTACTTCTGCGGTTCTCCAACCTATTCATTGGTTTGTATTGGCCCGTGAACTTATTTAAGGCTGGAGAGCCCTTGTTCATACAATATATAAAAGTAAAAATGTGTTCGAAATTTCAATCACCAGTGATTGTGATATTGATAGAATTGTAAAAGATATTTTAATGAAGAATCAATAAAACTAAATTTAACATTATTGCCATATATTTATTTTTCTCCGGAAAAATTATGAACGTATGTAGGTACTTCCACGGCCCTCTTACCAATTCATTGGTTTATATTGGCCCGTGAACTTATATGGGCTGGAGAGCCCTTGTTCGTTACAATATATAAAAGTAAAAATTTGTTCGAAATTTCAATCACCAGTGATTGTGATATTGATAGAATTGTAAAAGATATTTCAATGAAGAATCAATAAAACTAAATTTAACATTATTGCCATATATTTATTTTTCTCCGGAAAAATTATGAACGTATGTAGGTACTTCGCGGCCCTCTAACCTATTCATTGGTTTGTATTGGTCCGTGAACTTATATGGGCTGGAGAGCCCTTGTTCGTTACAATATATAAAAGTAAAAATTTGTTCGAAATTTCAATCACCAGTGATTGTGATGTTTACGTTCCATTACGGAAGCATAAAATGGCTAACCCTGTATGTAATTTGTTCTTAAACAAATTATGCCATATAAACTGTAATAAATTATTTTAAATATATACAATATACTTCAATTTAAAAGCAGTTGTGAAATCAATAACAAATTCATAATAAATTTTAAAACTCATTTTAGTTGCTAACGAAACAATGGGAGTATGACGAATCACGAACAGGAAGTTTTGCTGTTCAAAATTATTAGCGTAATGAAGTTTGTTATGACGGTTCTTGAGACTGTTCGGTGCTTTCGCGATTAGCAGTCCCAAAATACGATTTATGAGGATTTTCGTATGTTAATGTATGACCGGGGCCAAGTTGAATGACAGGTGAGCTGTGATTGTATGATTTGTTTAATCAAACAAATTCATAGATAAATTGTGTCATAACATGTAAGACAACTTTACAAACAACTAAGTTTATAGACACAACATGGAATAATGTATTAACACTTTTATTTGTAGAAAAAAAATTCAATTATCATTAAAAATTTTTTTTTTTTCAATAATTATTGATTTATTTCCCCAATGCTTTTAAGCAACAATTTCAATAAGTTTTAGAAAAAAATCCACGATACAAGCACGTAAAAATTTTTAAAAATTGATTAGCATTTATTAGAAAGCAAGAAAAATATGTTTGCAAATTTAAAAAAAATATATAAAGAAAAAAAAATAATGTTTTTGTCTATTGTTTGTTATTAGTTTTTTTTCTTTTTAAAGCAAGTAAATATAAATTAAAAAAAAATACCAAAGTTATATAATTTATACATTATTAGTAAACGTGCTTGGCCCTAGGTATTTGGTTGATAATGCTTATAGCCAAACTAGAATTAAACTATCATTCTTATTTTAAATACCGGCTTATAGCAAATTATTTCTATAAATACATTGCAAATAATTAATAATTTTATTATTAATACATATTTGTGAAAATGCCCGATGGCTTCATCAGCAATCTTTAAATGTTGCTTCTATGATGTTATAATTCTATAATCAAAACTGATAATAATATTTAATTTTAGATAATATTTTATAATATTTAATTTTCGCAACTTAAGTACCTTTCACAAAGTGTTACGGAGAGTTAATTGACTAAAAGAGGCGCGAAGAGGCATGACATGAGGTGCAAGAGATTATAGACCGTCAAAACCATTTCCAACTTGTTACTTATGAATTAAAAACAAACGAACGTATGAATGCAATTATAAGTTTTTTTGTTTATTTTTAAATTACAAATTAAACAAAATCTATTAAAAAAATTTTAGTAAATTGTTTTCTCCCCGGGCTATATAAGTCTTTAAGCAGGCGCTTGCTTAAAGGTTAAAGACTTTGGTTATATGACAACAATATTGAACGTCATAATAATTGATGATTAATTGGTTTTGTTGGCGGTAGTGCTTGTTCTTCTTTAGTAATATCTCATAAGCCTGTTTTGTAGCACACACCCGGAGTTGATATTTGGGCAATTTTTATTTCAAATCAACTTGTAGACATCGGATGTCGACTTAAGCGTATGCGCACCCACTTTTAAACTTAACTCAGAATATTTTTGTCCGACAAATTCTTGCTTTTATCAATGGGCTAGTTAATCCTCCTCCCAAAATTGGGAGAAATGTGTAATACGATTTCTAGCATATTGAACGGAATTATATCTTCTTCATTTACTTCTCCAAGCTGCGAGGTTCGTAGAGAAGATTATTCTCAAAGATTTACGCTTCTAATAGTCTCCAGATTCATTAGTTGTTAATAGCACCATTCTTTAAATGACTCATACTCGTAACGTTACAAAGTTGCTGGTACCATTGGTATCCACCTAAAAAAAGCTTACAGTATTTTTTGCTGTTGTTTATAACAACAGTCGCTATTCGTATAATATGCAAAGTAATTTCAAAATATATGTATATCGTATCACGTTTATGTTTTCAAAAGAATATAATTAAATTGGTAATATAATTAATTAATAATTATTCATCTCATTTATTAAAAAAATGGCCAGTAATTACTTGTTGTACTTAAAACTTGTTCAATGCAACCATGCGTAAGTTTAGAACACCTTGTATATTTCGTTAAATCTAATTTAAATATTAAATCAGGTACAGTCACCAAAGTTCCTGTACAATATATCTTATTTATATGTTTATACATATTATTTAATACTAAATATGTATAAATAACAGGTTTCTTTTGAAAGTACTTATTATATAATTATATTGTTTTGTTGATAATATTGCAACAATGTAAACATTTTAAGTATTTTATAATAATACTTACTAAATACATATGTATGTTGATTGATTGATTTGAGTTGATATGAAATTTTACCTTTACCTTTTACGGTAGGTGAATAGAAATAGTTAGGTCTTATAGGTCAGTGTTTTATAAAATGTGACTATTAAGCCCATACGGATATCTACGTATCTTTCTTCTATTATTGAAGTGCGGTGTATTTATCTTTTCATACACATATATTATTCTTTTAGTGCTTTATCCTTGATGTAATTTTCAACGGTATCAATTTGAGGTTCTATCTCTATATATCTACCATTCTAGTATACTCTGGAGTTTGTAGCAAAGCTGATTTAATGATTTATTTTCATATCTAAACCATATGGTCCTAAGTCCATCCTGTTGAATTTATATTGTTTAACACATTATTTAGTTTCAGTGATAAACGGCTGGACTAACTTCCAAGAAACTATTTCCTAAAAATCTGCTCATTCTGTTTATCATAACTTAGCAATCAGTAATGACTAATTGGATCTTTAAGATTTGTTAACAAGTTTGTTAACAAGTTAATAAGTTTGTTTTATACCCAATCTTAAATTGGAAGACTGGTTCCAATTTACACTAGTCTTAAAGATGTAAACAGTGCAAAATGACAAATGAAGCTAAGTATCCCACCTGAAAATGTCCAGGAGAACATAAAACACCACCATTTCAAAGGCATTCATCACAGCTACATAAACTGCCCTATGATCAGGTAAACAGGTAACAGTAATTTAAATAAGATGATTCAAATATTAACTATGAGTAAAACTGCATCTATCATTAGACTATTCACTAAGCAATATCCAGAAAACTCTAAGCAATTTTAAGATCGATGTTTGACCATTCTGTTGTGGTTATTTTTTTTTTTTGTGGAAAATTCTTATAGTATTAGAAAAGATGTGGCATTCTCTAAAGATACGTTTGGGTGCTTCTGTGTCCTTCATACATAGTCTGCATTAGTCGATTTCTGTTGGTTTTAAAAGCCAATTAAACACCAATTCAATTTGTTAAAATTTGGTCGATATTTACTTTTTTTTCTAGAACATTTCGAGAAGAAGACCCGCTACAGTTCAGCTAAATTTTTCAAATGATATCTGTTAACACTAGGAACCCGTCGTTTTGCTCTATGCATTCTTCAACTAATTTTGATTTAATGATAAAGGATTAGATAACTTTAATTATTGTTTATCTATCAATGCAAAATTTATAATCATATAATCTTTTTTTTATATGTGTTATTAGTTTATTAAATTCACTGTATATATCACACTATCAGTTCATATAATATGATAAAATGTAAAAAAAAAATATAGCGTTATCAGAGTTCGGTTCAGACCACCCATTTTTTCTAGTCAATTTACGAACGAGATTTAAAAATCAA
>NC_051846.1:176966933-176978028 GCF_002237135.1 Teleopsis dalmanni
GTTGTCAGCACTTCCACTCAGAGGGATATATTGCTCATTGTGATGCCCACAAAAAAATTTTTTTTGTTGCTGGGAGAGGCGAGTTGCTAACCTTTGTTATCATTGTTAAACCATTTGGTTTTCCAGATGAAGTTCATGAGATTCGATCAGTTTGCTTTCGTTATCTCTTCCAAGCCAATGAAAAAACGATCCCCAAGATATTGAAGACGCCTTATCTGCAGTCCTAGACAGAGACATAGGAAGTGCTTGATAGATTCTACCTTCTTTTCATCTTGACAACTCCTGCATAATCCACATATTGGAGCATAATTCACTCGCAACCGTTGGAGCATAGGCGCATTGGCACAGTGCCCCGTTAGTACTTCAGTAAGTGCACAAACTGCAGGTTTGCTGAAGCCTAAAAGGTTTTTCGTTTTATTTTTGTCCGAACTAGGCCATAAGATTCTAGCGACCTCAAAGTCTTCGCGGTTAGCTTATAAATTATTAGTCACCGTGTTGGTGATTTTCTCTATTATCCCAAACAGTTCACATATCAGAGTTCGTATTGTATTAAACCTTTAACTATTGAACTATTGACTATTGTTCAATTGACAGATTGATTGATTATTCTACTCTATAGTATAGACCATTGATATTTTGATAACTTTTGTTAATAATTTATTTTAATATTATTCAATATTTATTTATTAATTATTATATGCATATTAATCATGTTTATTTTGATTATTAATAAAATAATTATTTTAATAATCAAAAAAAGAAAAAGTTCATACATTAGTGTAGTGTACCTAATGCAAAAATACAAAATATTTAATTAAAAAATTAAAACATAGTCATATTTAGTTTGTAAAAATTACTAATAATTAATTTTAATATTATTCAATATTTATTTATTAATTATTTTATGCATATTAATCATGTTTATTTTGATTATTAATAAAATAATTGTTTTAATAATCAAAAAACGAAAAAGTTCAAACATTAGTGTAGTGTACCTAATGCAAAAATACAAAATATTTAATTAAAACATTAAAACATAGTCATATTTAGTTTGTAAAAATTACTATAAAATATCCTTACAGTTTCTGGGGATATATAAGAATGTTTGAGAAACAACACTCTATTTTCAAACAGAACTCGGTCCTTGGGTTTTCTATAGAATTTCACTTTAAATTGTTCATTATTTGCTGCTACATTCGCGTAGTGACAAAAGGAAACTTTTCGCAAAATACGCGAGTAAATGAAAATTTTAAAAAGGATTTCCGTGTTCGAATATGAAAATGATATTATGCAAAAGTGACAAATAAGCTTTTCGCGCTTTTCGCGTAATGTTCCCCATGTAAATTACGTAGTGTTCGCAAAACGTAATGACAGCATGAAATATTCATACGCAACGTACAAATTTCGCCAGCGTTTGGCATAATAAGGATTCGCCTGGGTAACATAAAAGCAAAAATTGCAAACTTTTATGCTTTCAAACTGATATAAAATACATTTTATGAGTTATTTATAGTACTTTTGATGATATTTTGAAATGTCAATTAACATAAAAAAAAACAAAAATTCGAAAGCATCAAAACAAATTCATCTAAAATCCTTTAAAATTTAACAAGTGAACACTACAAATACTCGGCAAATATAAAGCAAATACTAAATTTACCACAATTAGAAAATTCTGCTAAACTATTTTATTGCCTTGTTGTTGACAGGGTAAAAGGACTTAAAAACAAATTTTGTGGTAATACGTTGATGGCTTACAAAATACCAAAATAAGTCTGGAAGGCTTAAGTTCATGTTACGTGAAAATGAAACTTGTATCAACAATGATGAGCAGCCCACACATGCATATATGATGAGGACTGCAGATAGCCCACACACAGCATGTATCTTAACATATTCAAAACAAACTATGTTATTGAAGGAACATTGCGAAATATCCTACTAAGATGACTTGCTTGATATCCCTATGTAAATACCAAATATCCTTAATACGGCATTTGCTATGTATAATATTCTCTACAAGATTCGCTTTTCATTTGCGAATGAATAATTCGAGTATTAGTTTACTTACCATGTAAGGGCATATGTGCAAATAAGGATATGAAATATTTGCTCAAATGCCTATTGGCTATAAAAAGTATACAAATTGCTCAGTTGTAAGTTTATTGATGTTCTTATTTTTATTGTTTTATTTCATGTGTAAATATTGTTTTGGGATTTTAATCGAATAAATTCTTGCAAGTAACAAGGGCAAACAAACAATTGTCTAATAATTATACTGAAAAGTTTTAATTAAAAACAAAAGGGAAAAAACTGGAATTTTAATTAATTTAAATGATGCAAGCTTGTTCAATGTGCAAATGATATATAAATGAAAGCAATCAAAAGAAAGATAAGATATGCATTGTATGCATAGATTGAAATCGATGCCTCCCACATAGAAAAATCATAATAACATTTGAAGCAGAAATTGTATCATCCCCTTAGGAAAGACAGAAATACATTTTTATCTACATCAACTCCATTATGATACAGTTTTTAGTAGTATGCTTTTGCATCTGAAATTTTTTAGGAATAGCATATTAGTATGAATTATGTTAGTTAATAACAAATATAATATAAGTGTTCATTTGTTGATATTATCGACATTACTGAAACTAATTTTACTTCAACCAATATTTGAAACCATTTATATATAATATTTGAAGATAATAAAAAAATTACCAAACCAATAATATGTATACTCTATAATAATATGTATATTCGTTCACATCATTGCTGTCACTAAAACCAAACATAGTTAAATCAATATTTGATCATTTACATTTTTGATAAAAATAATAAAATTATTAGGCCTAAAACGTCTATACTTCATATTATTTTTATATTAAATTTACTATTAGAGTTATATTTTTGAAATAATATAATGACAATAATATAAAAAGAGATGATCTGTCATGGGTGTTAGGGTTTCTACACATATAATACAGTTAAAGCGATAAACTGCCTCCATTTGGTTAGTCATGCACCAAACCATTATTTTAATATAAAATTTTGCATGTTTCTTCATACCCATTACTAATTGACCAGTTTGGGACAATACTGGTCCAAATATATATTTTTAATATAAGTACCAGGGAACGATTAAATCACATCCAAGATGTTGAAACTTTACTTAAGCAATTTTCTGCATCACCAGGTACTTCTACGGCTACATTACTCTTAGTTTCTATTCAACTATCTAGAAGTTTTTTTATTATGATCTATAAAACAAACAAGAATCTTTATTAGCTCTCTTATACAGACCTTTTAGTCATATTTAATTTCAATTAAACTCCAGACTTTTTAGGATGTTCAACTACCTAAAATCACTAAAGATACTGAGTCATTAGAAGTCGACTATTAAACAAAGATTTCTGATAACTAGATTCTCTGATAATCGTACATGTTTGTATTGTTTAAAAAAGTATTTAATGTTCTTATTACATACCCGTTTTTCACTTTGATCGACACCCAGACCTAATAGGTAGAAGTGTTTAAAGTTGGTGTTTGTACAGTATTGTATCTTCTTTTAATTTCTATATATTTCGTACCTCTGATATATATATATATTGTGGAATGTGATATATTATTTAAGCTTAAACATTTTAGTGAGATATTTGCAATGTTGCAGACGAGCAATATAAAACGAATCGATTTAGAGCATACTTGTCTGTTTGTCAATTAATATATCTGCCTGTCTGTCTGTTTAACTAAATATTTATTAGTCGCACAGATCCTAAAGTAATCGAATAAGAGTTTATACAGGGGTTTATCATAAACGCATATAGACAGCATTGACTAATGAATTAAATTGTATAACTACATTAGTTAGTTTTAGCTGCCACATAAACTAATGCTCGTCCTAATGCTTGTTTGTTCACAACAATTTTTGACACTAAATTTTCTATTTATAAATACAAGTATACCATGGAGATAACAAAAAAAAGGGTCGGAGCGCAATCCAATATGGGAACGCATGTAACAAATAGAAGCTGCCCCTGAACATAGAAGTCATTTGACCACACGCTTAGGAAGGAAACCAGCATTCTATATAACGAAACATGTCATACGCTGGAGACGAGCAAGCAAGAAACTGTAGAACAGGAGCTTAAAGACGCACATTACTCCTTAAGCAGGCTACAGAGTAAGATGTAGAGAAATCGTTCAGACCATATTCCATTAGGAGAGAAAAACAGCAGTAAGTAAATATAAACTTTGTCGACAATTTTTGATGTTACAACTTCTGTTCTGGCGTCTTGAACATTCACCGTTACTTGTGCTTAAAAGACCATAATGGAATTCAGTTCATTATTGTCTAACAACTTAAATTGAAGATACGTCAGTTCCCTTAATAGTCATCCAGCTTTTTTTAATTTCAGCAAAGTTTTTTTTACGTGAAAAGTAGAAATTGATGACCACATAGAAATTGCGTTTTTCCACATTAGCTGAAATTTATTGGAAACTGGAAGACGCCGTTTCCTCAAAATTTTACAGTAGTTTATTAAGAGATGATATTTAAGAGAAACTAATAAAACAAAGTCTTATAAAACGAACCTATTATCAGCAAAGGGTTGGTAAAAATGTAGCACAATGATTGAATATTGAATGAATAATACTGGTTAACTATATAGTAGAGATATTTTAAACATAAATTCATTGAAACATAATTTACACTTTAAATAACTATTGCTTTATATAGTATATACTCGTATAATATAAAAAAATATTGATAGTTTACTTACATGTCATTATTAATCTTTTCATATATCAGCTTAGATTTTAATGTAGCTGCCAAAAAAATTCAGGATTATATATTATCTTTTATAAATCATCTTTCCATAAAACTGTATAAAGGATTTTTAAGCTTCGAAAAATCCAAAAAGAAGTTCATTTGTTTCAATCGGTACACACGCATTTAACACATCAATAATACGATATTATATAAATAAATTTTTTTTATTAATACTAAAAAAAAATCAGATGGATTAGTTCAGTTGAAGCTTTCATGTCTCAGTATCTAATATCGCTCAGTTATATTGAATACTCTGACCAAATGGTATGAAAATCTCTTGCGGTACAGTTAGTGAAAATCCAAATATATTAAAATAATGTTGCAAATATAGCTACAATTAAAATTGTATGTTTAACATAAAATGTTCATATCCTTATTTCAATCAGAGTTGAATTTTAAGTTTTAGTGATTCCTCACAGAGGATATAAAGAATGTTTTTCGACAAACTCACATAAAAAACTTATTGCCCGACCAGGTTGACAGTAGAAAGCAACAGCCATTTAGTAAAAAATTTATTATTGTTTGTGAGGTTTATGCCTGGTATTTTGGTTTTAGGAATTGTTTCCGCTTCGTCCTAAGCACAAGGATTTATGTGCTCAGCAACAAGTGTCTTTATTTCAGGGCATACTTTATGTAGTAAATTTTACGGCGTCAGTACGAAACCATTAAATTTATAAAAAAGGACGTGTAAAAAATTACAACAGGGAATGTAACTCAGAATATAAAAGCAGCTTTGAAAATTTTTTAAGCATTTTAGGAAAATGCCAAATGATTTATTTTCATTTCAACTGTTGAAGCACAGAGCACGCGCTTTTCATTAGGTTAATGTATTCCTGAAACAAACGACTCTGCAAAAATATGCCTTTTCTTAAAGAAAGGAAAATTAATTTGACTCCATTTGAATTTACTAATATTTACAATATATTTTGCTTTTTAAAGAAATATGAAAGCCATTGCTCCATAATTAAGTGGCTTATAATGTTACCTGAATTTAAATTCAAACTGAATATCACACAAAATATTAAAGGTAGCTCTGAATATATTTCTGTGACGTATTCCATACATATTGTCTAAATAATTAACTTAGGTGTACAAACTTAGACAGCTTTGAAATTATTTACTTTCTTTTAATAATTAAAATTTCATTAAAAATTTTTTTCACATCATGTAGTGTTAGTTTCAAGCAAATAGATAAACAAATCAAATAATCCTTAAAGTTTTGGCTTACGTATAATATTCACTATTCAGTATGAATTTAACAATTAAAACTCTTGACCAGAAAAGTTTTATTGTTCGAGCAAATCCAAATTATACTGTATTCGAATTGAAGAGGTTGTTATATGTTCGCAGTGCAACAGATTATCATCCGAGCCAACAACTCCTAATCTATAAAGGCAAGATACTGAACGATAAGGTGCTGCTTGGCCTATATTCCATTGATGAGTTGAAGCCTCTGGTACTTATGCGAAAACAATACCCATATAAAAAGAATTCATTGCCTCAAATGGACCAAAGCGTTTCAATGAAAGTGGTTAAAGAAAATTGGGCTAAACTGGCCGAAGATGATAAGAACTAGTCGTCTCTCTAAACGTTTCACGTAAATGCAAAATCCATTTTTGTTTAAATGAAACTAAAATAATTATGTGTAGTTTATACTGCTTCTCAAAATATTATTATAATATAATAATATCATTTTGTAATATTATTATAATGTTATAATAATATTATGATATCATATCTTACTATTATATTATGACATAAAAGTTCTCATCGTAATTTGAAAAAAATTTATGACTTTCATTTTAACTAAAATAACTGCCTTTAATGGATGAAGAAAATATGTCAACTAGCAAGTATGGATAACCTCAATTATATACAATTTTTACAGTATTATGAAGGTAAGTCTATTAAGTATAATTATTTTTATCTATATTAAAATTATTGTTTTTCAGATCGAAATTTAATGAAGTGTGAATATTTTTTATAATTTAAGTCACGAACAAATAAATATCATCTTATACGTAAATACTGCATTGCTCTTATTTGTATATAATACAACTGTCTTTTTAAATAACAGCCTCAGAGAAAAGGTTGAGCATTTATGAAAATATAAGACCCCGATGTTGCTAATTACCAGCAATACAAAGTAATATCATGTTCCCACTGCAGCTTAAACTACTTATGATAATGAAACTAAGATTTGGCCATTTGCATTGGCATAAGCTAATTTATAAATCTGAAATAGCTTGGTTGTTTTTATTTTACATATAAACTTGTGAAAACTAATTCACATTTTGAAAATTTTCCATGTGGAAAATTTATTTTTAAGAGTTATTATCAACATTTTTCGCTAATAAATCCCCAAACTATACGTTTGGGTATAGTTTCTCCTTGGTGGTGAGTGAGGCCTACCAATACCCCTGCTGATCTGATAAACAAATACCGATCATTCTTTTCACGTAAGTTTGGCTATCAACCACAGGCACTACGACTCTACAAACCAATACTTAACCATCACAGCCGATGCTGCGGGCACTGACCCCCGTAGTACCGGATTTACACCCCTGGTCGGGTGTCGCAGGTACCGTGTCACTTACTACCATGCACACTTCAATACAGTGTTGGTATAGCGCCAGTATTATACTCGCGTCTAACGACAGACATGCCTACTTCGGAAATATTGTAACCTCTTACCAGCAGGGGAGCCTAAATGAGACCAGTGGAAACGTGGTCAGAGAATAATTAGTTTAATTAATAAAAATTAGGTCCTATTGGAAATAGTTATGAGATGAGCCCAAAATATATATAATTTTAAATAAAAAATGTGGACATAAAGTTTTTCATTGCTTTAACGTCTTACTAATAATTTAGTATCATTTCTAAATTATTTTAACTAATCAAAATAGTAATACATTTTGTTTCTATTGCGATTCCTATACTCAAAAAAATAATTTGGTTGATTTAACAAAATCTTAACTAAATCTCAGGTCAAAATATTCTTACTCGACGCATCATGTTGGTTCAACTATACCACGTGTAGGTTCAACCATACCACATGTTCATTTTTATATCTTTTTAACCACATGAGTTAAAATTTTTCAAGGAAAATGTTCAGATTAATGTAACTAGTATGTGCTTAGAGCATATTATTCTGAGTGTAATTATTGTCAATCAGAATTAAAATTAATTTAATTAGAGCGGATATAATGCTCACTCACTTCAGGTGCCTTTGTAGGATTTGAAATTTTTATTGATTTGAGCTTGAGGTAGCTATATTTAATATAGAGTCCTATACATTTTAAATCCCTTACTATATATTTAGTTTCTAAATATATTCATGATTTGTTTCAGAAAAATGGTTTATGTTGCATATATAGTGATCGAAACCTATCACTATTCTATGTCTGACATATTATATATGTATATGTATTGAAGGTTATAATTTCCTTAAATACAAGGATATATGTTATATACAAAGCGTTTGATTTTGAAGAACCTAAACTTTAGGCAAAGATTCCTTAATCGAGAAACAACAACAATCGTAGAGGAAAACTTTTTTTGAAGGTTTGTATATTGTATTATTAGCACCACAATCCACTAAAATATCCAGGACTTACACTAAAATACCCTTAAGAAGGATGTACTACATTTGAAGGACAATATACTGTAAGTAAGAAAAAACCCGAATGTTGCTCAAATTAAATTTTTATATAAAAAACTTTTTCTCCAACTTTCTCCACTCCAACTCTCAACTTCAACTCCAACTGAATCTTTTATTTATTTTTCTTAATTTTATGAAAAAAATTTTCTACAAATATTTTCGAAGTCATATTATTTCTCGATTTGAAACTTATTTATTAATTTTTGTATTTTTTTATGATTTAACATTAAAATTAATTTTTAAGTTAACTAAGAATAAAGAATTCGACTTCTAGGTCCTTCGCCCTAGAATTTCAAACTTAAATATACATACATACAGCAGTAAAGATATTATATGTTAACAATAGAGCTTTTCTCTTTTAAGTCGATTAATAATAAAGAAAACTCATGAAAAACTAACCAACGAATAATAAACAAAATAAATTATTGTTTTTATTTGTGATTAAGTAAAATATGACCGCAACAGCTTAAGGTTTAAAATAATCAAAAATTGTTTATTAATTAATACTAACAAATTAGTCCTTAACAAACTACGAAGGGTACTTTCTTCGGTAATCTCTTCCTAAGTAATCACATGCAATATTAGTTTAATACGGCGTAAGGTAATAGACTTTTAGACATTTTTCAGTTTTTGTCCTCCGACAAACAAAGAATCCTTCTCAATTTCCTATAAATGCAAATAATAGCATATATTATTCATAAACTCATTTTTAAGCCTCCACATGAGCATTTGCTCAATTCACCGTAAATATTTGAGGCCAATTTTAGTTTCGCTTGAATGAAGCTTCACACAGAAACCATAATGGTTTTTACCAGGTACAATATTTTGGTAAAATGAACATGGCTCTGAATTTTTAATGATCATTTACAATTTTTAGTAAATGCATTTTATATGAAACGTATGAATTGCTACTTTTACTTAAACTCATACATAAATAATAATAAAAAAGGATATTTCACAAATAAAACAGAGCTTTAGGAATTTGCATATATGCAATAATAGTTACAATTCAATTGATTTTATCATCATTGAAATGATAACAATTATTTTTTAAAATTTTGAAATGACTCTCAGGCTTCAGTTATATCGAATGAAAAATGAAAAACTACAATTTTCCTTTCCTTTCAGAGATACTTTAACTTGTTTCATTGAATAATTTCCCAGGACACCTCAATTGTGCAAATAAAATTGGCAATACGGAATTCACATAAGAAAGAAATTTTTAGTTACATTGAATTGCTAAAGACAAAACAAACAACAACAAACAGCCGAGTTGGCAGCAAACATTTGCGACAATATTTATTTCTTCAGAGCAAACAATTTTCTTCTCTTTGGGCTGCCATATTTGCTGTGGCCTGAAAAATTCCGCATTGTTTGACTTTCATTAATTTTTGTTACTTTTACTTTCTTTCTTCGTTATATTTAGAAAGTTAAAATCTTTCTTTCTTCTTTCTTCTTATCACCTTTCACTTTTTCGGTCCTGAACAAATACTACACTCACTTCATTTGGTATGACAGAAAAGGTACAGAGTGCAGAGCACATAAAGTATCCTGAATGTGAGGATAATGTGAAAGGATCCCATAAAAACTTTATTCTACGACGCTTTCATGCGTTTAAAAATGTCTTCAGGGAATTCTGGGTAATTGTAAATTGCCATTTTACTTGTTGAATTTTACTTTTCACTTCAAGTTTTCTTATGTTTAAATAAATATGAAGAATTTATGAGACTTGGGTGCGTATGAGTGATATTTGCTTTGACATTAATTAAATATTTGACGAGTGTAAAATCGTCCTGCCCTAATGCATAATAAAGTTGTGGAAAATGTTTCTTATAATTTTATTGCTGTTTTTATGTAGCCGCCAGACGTGATAAGAGTAAATATGAGGCTATTTTAAAATGCATTGAAGCGTTTACTATAGAGACAAAAGAGGCAGACACTACAGGGCTCAGTGATCTTGGGAGTACCACAAAAAAAAATATAAGAAAAGATTAAAAATTACAAAAAAAATATGAGTTTTGAGTTTGAAAAAGAACGTTTACCTGGCAAATTGGTAACAAAGAATGAAGTAAAAATTATTTGAACTAAACGTTAAAGCTAAAATTACAACTGATATTTTGGGAAACATTGTTAAACGACACTAAAGAAACTTTAACTTTAAATTTGAAACAAACATTTGAATGAATGATATAGTTGTAATAGTACGTTTGTACTGTAGTGGTATCGTAGCAATTATAAAATTAATAAATTCATAAATTCAGCTGAGGTTCCCTCTGGGTCCGAGATGTATCAAAACTTGTCAACCAAGTTCCATTAATTTGTTCAGAATCATAAAAACTGTATGTGGCATGAATTGGGACCCATAGCATTAGCCCGTACCATACAACATACGTACAATTAACAATTTGAAATTGATTGTTAAGGGTCACCTATAACGTTGGCCATAATCGCTTCCTTTAAATGTTCTCGTATTTAATCCATATTTCATCAGCCGCAATAACTCGGTTTAAACTTTGTTAGAAACTCTAGTAATTTGGATAATTAATTTTTTTGGCGTTA
The DNA here is from genome assembly GCF_002237135.1 of Teleopsis dalmanni. Lineage (NCBI taxonomy): Eukaryota > Metazoa > Arthropoda > Insecta > Diptera > Diopsidae > Teleopsis > Teleopsis dalmanni. Next base: position 176,977,988 of record NC_051846.1, read on the forward strand.
ATTCGTGTGGTACTATAACCTGTAGCCTGCTCTTTTTAAAT
>NC_051846.1:176978128-176987378 GCF_002237135.1 Teleopsis dalmanni
TAATTTCATTAATTTAATTTAAGTTTTTTAAATAAAAAATTATGTTTTTTTATACAAAATATTTTATGAAACGCATTGAATATAAAATATTAAGACTAAATTATATAAAAGGATGCATATTCTCAGGCAAGACTATACAAAACCAATATAATATTCCACAACCAACAAATCTGATATCCTTGAATATAGTTTATCAACATTATATATTGGTTGATGATAAAATAGAGTAAACATACATTTAATTGTACATATAAATGTGTGTTTTAATATGAAACTGTAAATAGTCAAATAGACCTTATGGTCTTCTATTAATTTAGTCTCCATATAATCAATATTACTACAATAACGACTTTAATTTTATGCTCAAGTACTTATTAGCAAAATTAATTTGAAAAGAAAATTGGAAAAATTTAGCAATGGAAACACATAATAAGCATAAAACTGAAGCCTTTCTTATGTTTTTTAAAATCAGTTCTAATCTATTATATCTTATTAACTAACTTTCTAGAACCCTATAAGTGGTTGCACAATATCTTTGTGACCATAATTAACGGTGTAAATGTAAGTTAAAAACTAACAAAAAGACCAAGAATCAATGCTTTCGGCAATTCATACTCCGCTTAAAAATTCTCTTGTAAAAATATCTAATGCAATCGTTCATCAAAATCAGAATATTTAATTAGTTTTTCCAAACCGATGTAAAAAAGTCATTAGGATTCACTTGTCAGAACTGTCATTTCTCAAACTAATCACTATAATAAAATTGGCAAAACTAATAAAAGTAATTAGAGATTCATTTGTTTAGCAATTGTAATTTAATTAAAATTGAAGTCATGTTTTGATTGGCGTTTAGATAAATGCTTGAAGGTGTAAATAATTAACTGCAAATCGATTATTGCATTCATATGCTATGCTTGTGCTTTGAAAAAAAATAATTTTATTTAATTTTATACATTATTCTAAAGTCTATTTGTTTGCATTTACAGTCTGTGCTGCAGATTAGCGAAAACGATCCTGGCTTATCACTGCTGCTAGTGCATTTGAATGCTAATATCAAGGCGGTCTTCAATGACCCACGTTCGATGTTTGTAACAACAACTGTGCGCGAGTATCTTTTCGATGGTGTGCGGTTTTGCATAAATCCGAATGGTATAGCTAAGGCCATTTGCAATCAAATCAAGGAGAGCGGCTCAAAGACTATACGTGAGTTGAACGATGGCAGTTTGGCGTTTTCATTTTTTAATCACGTAAGTTGAACAACTGGAAATCTATAAATAAAACATATTATATTGAAGTGTGTTTTTTTTTCTACAGAAAAATGGTTCTGGACATGATGTATATGAGGTACATACGGGCAAAGGTGATGCAAGTCGCGTGCTTGAAATACAAAAACTGGATGATTCACATAATTTACAGGTGTGGTTGAATAATACTGATGGTGAAACGTCGATGTGTAATCAAATCAACGGCACCGATGCATCTTCGTATCCTCCTTTTCGTCAACGTGGTGATTCAATGTATATTTTCAGTGCAGATATATGTCGCTCCGTTCAGCTATTCTATCAATCTGATATACAATATCAAGGTATACCTGGTTTTCGTTATTCGATTGGCGAGAATTTCATAAATGATATTGGCCCAGAACATGATAATGAGTGCTTTTGTGTTGATAAGCTCGCAAATGTAATAAAACGAAAGAATGGTTGCCTATACGCAGGAGCATTAGATCTCACAACTTGTTTAGGTGAGTAGTTATTGAAATATATTAAGATTAATATTAACTAAAATACATTTTGTAACTACTGATATTGGATTTTGGGATTTAGTTTTTCGATTAAAATATCAGGTATACACACATGTATTCTTAGTGATGCCCATTGCAAACAATGCTCATAGAGCCGCGAAAGGACTAAGGTCAATCATACATTTTCATGATGTGTTAAATTTTAAATATAAAACGGATCTAATTACTTTTCTTTAGAAAAATTTGAAAAAACTTTAATAATGTTAATAAAATGAAAATATATAATTTCCATGATTAATATTATGCCGTCTAAATCTAGAATTGGCTGACGAGTTATACTCATTGCAAAGACTCTTCCGCACTTTCTGAAAACTGTTTTCAAAAAAAGTTTAGACACTTACTATAGTTAACTCATCCTCGCAGAAACTGCTTTTCATTTTCAATTAATTACAACTGTCATAATTTTAAATATTTTAATACATACTAAAATAGATAAATTAAGTTGTTTAATTGGAAGTCGAAATATATGATTAATTTTCAAATAAAGCTAATCCGATTGATGTTATTGAGTCAACAATTAACTTTCAACATTTATTTGATTTTAATTTAAGTAGTTAGACTTCATTGAAGCTTAGAACCGCATTAAATTATTAAGTGGAATCTCGCATATTAAACTAAGCCTTTAAATGCATAGAAAATATTGATTAATGAATTGTAATTGCAATTTCACATGCGGTATTGTGAGGTTAGATATTATTTAATATTTCATAGCATGTATATAAAATTGTTCTTGAAATTTATACTCTTTGCTGACAAAAACTGTTTCATCAAAGATTTTACCTAATATAATATTTTGTAGAGACCGGAATACACAGTCATCAGAAGGTGCCAGATGCGAAAAATATATTGGATGTGGCAATATATTCTATCGAAACCAAACTTTTGTAGTATATCACATTACCTTCCTGAAACACTACACTTTTTCTACTGATCAATTCTGGCCTTTTTTGTTTAAGTGATTCATTTAATTTGTCCAGCTGATGGCAGTTCAATCATTCAATCATTGTGGTATACTATAGAAAGAAAACAATTCTTCTGAAATCTTACTATTCCTTTTTTTAACAATATCGACTTTTGATTTACTTTGAATTGGTTCATCTTTATTAATCTATGATTTCTTACATCTAAAATTATTGCATCCCGCCCATTTCATCTCCACTCTGTTCTTGCGCCATTTATGCATCATTTTTTAGATGTTTAAGAACCATTATACGAACTTCAACTCAACGGCACTATTTTTTTTCCGTGCGAACATGAAAAACGCTCATGATGATCTTTAAAATTATGTTTAAACATACAAATGATCATCTAAGTTCGTTCGATTAAATTAACTTACTTCCTCGTTTCTTTTTATACTACTATGAACCGCCATCTAACACTTAGAAATCTAGGAATTTTTTTTAGCTCTGTTCAGTACTTTTATACATACAAAAACATATAAATGACTTATTACTAAAAGATACCTAAATTACTTGCTACTAATTTCAAATAAAACACCACCTGGTTTTAAATAGAAGTGTCTGTGAAATTTTAATAGCGTCATAGGCATTAAAGCAGGTGCCCTTACATATAAGGTGTAGCTTTTAAGTGATAATTTTTATCACAAATTCAATACTTTCAAAAAATTAAATTAAGTATCTTTCTAAACGAAGCCGTTTAACATAATATTTAGTAGCAAAGGTGTTATTCAAACTTTATTTGGAATATGATACAATTTGAATAACCGAAAATGTTTTTTGGATGAAATAATACCAATTCCGAATATATTTAAAAAGTTTGAACAATTCGAATATACGAATTTCCATGTTTGCTATAGAACCTGTTATTGATATTGAACCTGCTGTTAATCTTAATGTTGATTTATTTATAATTCTCATTAGCTTTGAAGTTAATAAAATTAGGGTAGATTCAATTGGAGATATCTTAAAATTATTTCATTAATAATAATATATCATATGTTAATATTATATTATACATCAAAAGATATTTCCAAATATGTGTCCAACGAAATACCATCCTGTTGGGTATACTTGAAGGATGAAGTTCTCTAATGTAAAATAGATTTAAATAAGTTTATAATAAATAATGTGGTGTGTAAAATAAACTTTGTTGAAAGTATTCCCATAATCATTTAGCACATTTAGAAGAAATTATGAAGTGAAAAATGATTAAAACGGCCTATGTGTGTGGCATAGATATTAAACATTAATTATTTTGTTTAGGTAAAAACATTTATTACTCATCCTTTTTTGTTACTCATCATATAAACTTAATTAAAAACAAATATTTGTTTTTTAAAAAATTAGTTATGGACACGCAGAGAATGGATAAAATATGGCATTTTCATGCAAATTTATACAACCACTTAACCAATCAGTAATTAGTAATTTTTATTAGCTAAATTGCAAATACATAAAGTTTTAAATCAGTTGAATTATTGCAAACTATTTCTGTAAAAAATGCCGTCAATTTTTTTTCTTGAGATATTTCACACATGTGTTGAAATGACTAAACCAAGTATTAAAATTTGAACTATAAAATGATTTCATTTTATTATATATTTATTTATTCCGCAATCTGTCAACAAAACTATAAAAATTCGCACCTGAAAAATAAAATATTTATGCGTTTTTTACATTAAAATTATGTTTCGAAAATTCAGAAAATATTCTATAAAACATGAAATGGAAGAAAACTATTTAAAAACTGGATATTTTTAAACTTGAATGATGAATTCCAAGAATAAAAACCTATAAAAATTAACACTTTTTTAATAAAATTTAGTTAATGAATTGGTTTGCAAAGTAATGCAAATTTCTAAGAATTTTTTCCATCACATTTCTTACAGAATTAATCACTTATTATTAATTTGGAAAAAAATTACTGAAAAAATTGTAAGCAGCAATTATTAGTAAGATTAAATTCTGTAATTAGTAGTTAATCATAATTCAATTTTAAAATAAAATGTTATGAAGTCTCAGGCTTCTTTTCTAAGTCTCAGAAATTTGTGATTAAAAAAAATTCTCAAAATTATAACCTTCCACGGCTACTCTGGTTAACATATAGAGCTGGTCCAAAGTAGAATATAGAGAGCGATTAAAATCTTTAGAGCAAAATATTTGGATTCTACTTACAACCATATTATGCAAAAACAATGATCGAATAATATAATTTCTAAATATTTCCATACATTATCTTCTAATATATAATAAGATTGTTTTAAATAAGTAATACATAATGTAGAACCATTCTAAGACAATCATTTAATGTTATGTATATGCATATTATTAAAATGATTCTACAAATAATAGTATTTAAAGAAAACAACTATTAATAACAGTTAAGTAAAGTTATATAGCTGTTGTTTATTCGTTAATTCAAAAAACAGCTCAACTAGTGCTGTTGTTGTTTACAACTGAACAAAAAGTATTGAAAAAATTGAAAATTTGATTAACGCCCTAGATGCTTTTTGGTTTATAAACATTTGTTGGCAGTTTTACTAAGCAAAAAATAAACCTCATAACTGATATATATTCAATTGAAGATAACATCACTATTTTTGTAGTAACTTTTCACAATTTTAACACGTTCAATGGATGTTATAAGTTTAATATTGTAGAATGACAAACTGTAAACTGAATAAATAATCACTTTAATGATAGTACTGTAAGTAATATGTCACTAAAATAGTGCTGCTAAAGCCGAACTAGGAAATGGAAAACTTTTTATCACATATGTGACAGTACATTACCTTATGATTGTGGTCAAATAGTTTAAGTAAGTTTATAAATGCATTAAAATTAGACCTTCGTTATAACTATAAAACAATTTCCATAGTCAATGCATCACCGAATACCCCCTTTCCTATAATATAATAGTAATATAAAACAAAATGGAAAATTATTGTATGAACAAAATACAGTTAAAGTTCCATAACTCGAACTTTTATAACTCGAATTTTCTACACCTCGAACTAAACAGAGTGCAGCAGGGTTTAAAGAGCAAAAACATACAATTACAAAAAATTTTTTTGCTCAAAGTCTCCATAAGTCCAATCTTTTCTTTGCGAAATGGTAATTCGAGTAATAATAGTATGATTACAATATATACAATTATTATTATTATTTATTTTTTCTAACAAAACTATAAATAATTGAGTAAGTAAATAAAAAATCTTAACATTTATAAAAATTTATAAAAATCCCCAAGATTTCCTAGTTTTTATTCACGATTTCACATGTGCAACAAAACGTTTAACACATATGATATCAGTTTGGTAATCCTCAACTGCGCGAAGTCTGGTATTAATCGACACTCTACCAACCTCTCCTTAATCCGCTATCTTGAATATTTCGTAAACAAATATGAATTAACAAATCTTCATCAACACAATCTCACTTTAATCCGCTTTGACCAATATTTCCTAACTGTATGAACATCTCTTTTGCTTTCCGTTCACAAACTTCATATACACTCAAGTTAAATATTTTTATATAAATATATAATATATGTTATATTTTATACATTTGAATATATCCAAAAATATTTATTTTCCTCTTTTCGTCTTTTTTCTAAGTACAAATTATTACTTTAATATGTTATTGAATTCTTTCTCATTTAATATCTTTATAGTTTAAGATCATTATTATGGTAGATAGTTTTATAGTCGATTAAAACTTGACCTATCCAACGTGAAACATCATCAATGAAATTTCAAAAACTAATAAATGCATTTTTTTGAATTTTTATATGTGTTTGACCATAAAATTTTATATTTTTCAAGCAATATTTATGTTTCAAAATTAGCATGAAATCATAAATTCATGTATAAAATTTAATAGAATATGCAAAAAAAAGGTTTGATATGTTATGAAAAAATCGAATAAAGAAATTTAACCCATCAACGCAGCTGGCATTGAACCATCAAGACAATGGGTCAAATTTTAATTAATTTCAACTAACTTAAATTTATGAACACTCCTACTAAACTTGATTTGTGTTTGTTTTTAATTTATATGCAGCTAATTTGCATAATTTTTTTTTTTTGTTTTTTTTGGATTTCTTATCGGATAACTCTCGGTTAAATATAGTTTAGTTAAAAGTTGATTTATTTGCAGTCGGACAAATTTTTTGTCTTTGACGGAGATTGCAGCCATAAAAAGGAATTTGTGTGTGGTTTAATGACTGCCAAACTGACACCGCCAAAATAAAAACAGAAACAAAAACAAAAATGTATCTTCACCGTTGAACATTTGAAATTAATGACGATATTATAAATTGTAGCAGCTCTACCGAAAGCGGTGCATATGTACTACTCAACTAAACTAGATTTTATAATGACGTCATAACGTATAAACAAAAATTTGCATTTAGTCAACAATTCAATTTCAGTGTTAAAAAGTCAATGTTTATACCACCCTCAACAAACAACATAAAAGCACTCAGCTTCAAAACAAATATGAAAAATTGACACTTCATATTGGCAGTTAATAGTAATCAATTAAAATTTTGCACGGAAATAAGAAACCTCCTACCGCTACACTAATAACAAAACAATAATAAAAAGATAAATGATCTTAACAAATATGAATAAAAATAAAATAAATTTCAATAATCGACGAGAATGTAAACAAATTCACACGTTACACGATTTTGCCGCTAATCCACTTGTCAAGATACTTTAGTGCTTTCGTGCTCAGTTACGTATTCCTCAGTAGACTGACCGGTGACGACTCCATGACGTCGCCAATGCCAATGCCAATGCCAGTGTGGAGAGTGCTCATTCACTGACAGACAAATTGGCAACCAATTGCTTGTGCCTTTTTTGCCAGCAGCGATATTGCTCGGAACTGTTGATCTGTGTCAGAAGTACCAACATAAATCAAATTTACAAATCATTTGTCAAAATTGGCTTGAAAAGATTTTGGAAGTGCCAAAACTAGTTTTTGCTACTTGTGAGCAATCTTTAACAAAATTATTAACAATTCTTTCCAAATCGAATCTCTGTTATTTGATAGTTGCAGTTTTTTTTTAAACAAATTTTTACAGTGTCAATAGACTCCAGACAGAAATTAATTTCATTTGAGAACTGACAACAGAAATGGTAAACTAATGGCACTCGCCCATCGACTAGAGAACATTTCCATTTTGCTTCCGATTTATTATTTAAACTATAAGTGAATATTTACAATAAAATATTTTAATCCATTTAATATAAATAAAAACAACAGAAGTTATAAAACTTTTGAAGAAAGAACAATTCTGATACATAAATGGGTGACATTTTGTTTTATATAGATCCAAGAATTAAGGGCATTGTGTTACTACAGTTTATATATTTTTATGAATACATATAAATATATTTATGAATATAAAAATTTAGAACAAATCTAAGTAATAATAAAATTAGCTTAATGTATTAATTGTTGAAACTATTCGAGCCTGTGCACTTAAGCACTTTTACTCTTTTATAACTCGAGGTATTTTCAAAACCCCTTTTTACGCCTTGACTGTATTACTGTTTATCACTTCATCAGACTAAGCAATAATTGACTTGTCTCGTGACAAGTTCCATTGTCTGAAGTTTAAATTCAGGTATATGAATAAAATATCAGCCTGAATTATTCAGTTGCAAAGTTTCTTTCGCCGTCCAAAGTACAAATATCCATAGGTTAAGTGTCAAAACTTCTTGATAGGGTGAACACAACACAACATCGACGTAACGGTGCATAATATTTTTCACTTAATATTAATTATAAATTGAAGTTGCAAAATACTGGCGTCGATAATGTCCAACACAATAATAATTTGACTGATTCCATTTCTAAAACAAATGTTTTAGAACTCATTAAACCCATTTTGAATGATAATAAATTGAATTTGCAAGATATAGGTAGCGTCGATGATTACTCAAAAAAATATTAAAAGATATATAAAACTATTTTGAGTAACCATAAACTGAATAGGTAGGTAATCAGCGATGACGGTGAATATGATAATTGTACAAATGAGTCCATAAAACTATTTAGAATGACCATAAATTGAATTTGCAACAGATAGTTAATATCATGAAGATGCTAAAAGAACATAAAAATTTTTAAACTTTAAAAGTTTTAGATAAACGTTTAGCCATGTCAAATTGATTAGCGTTGGCTCACATTTGATCAAAAAATAAAACGTGTTGATGATTTAAAACATTATTTTGACATATTTAAATATAACGAAAAAGATTGCTGTCTCCGATACGTAAACAACGAATACGCATAGGTCACTTCGGCGATAAGTCGATGACAGGTTAAATGAACAACAAAATCAATAGCCATCCAAAGCTACCAAAGACACTATAGTTGGTCAGAGATGTTGTTATTCACGACTTCGAAACCAGAAACCATCTGTACGAAATATTATGTAGTGTTATTTGAAAATTGAAGAAGAAAATGTATCATT
>NC_051846.1:176987478-176992157 GCF_002237135.1 Teleopsis dalmanni
GTTTAGTGATTCACTGAGTCGCTCGTCAGATGCACGCATCCAGCCATTGTGGATGCCAGTGCCATTTTGATGTCGTTGATAATGTGTTCAATTATTTTCTAAATCAGCGCTTTATGTGCGGAAAATGTTCCACGTTGACGGGGAAATGAACTAAAACTGCTTTTGTCCTGGCATTTAATGCATGGCAGAAGTGAATCCTATTCACTCGTTTGCGACATAATCAATTGCTGCATGTATCTATAGGTGTGCTGCATGTGCATTTTAATCTCTTTGTTTGTCATTTTGTATCTGTGAGAATGTTTAGGGAAAATTTGTAATTATGAAATTTGATGTTCGTACAATAATTAAAATGTCAAACAAAAATTACAATGTTTGCTTTTAGTGAAGAAACTATGAAAAGCGTATAACAGCGTACTATAATGGAATGGAATGTGTTGCTTAATGGATTTTGTTTGGAGAAGCAAAATTTCATTAATTTCGTATTATCGAAATTTGTTTAGTCACAGGGAATTTTTAATTTACCCAAAGAAAATAAGATTTGAAAAATTTTTCAATAATAGTTTTTACTAAATATCAATTTCGTAGCTGGTCTTAGATACTTTAAACACCTAAAGTAGTACTACGCTCAGCTGATTAAAAACATCTCTGTTTTAGATATCAACCAAGTTCAACACATACTATTCACTTTTTGCGATATGTACTTTTATTTCAATTTCTTGTAGACTCCTAGTTTAATAGTACTTGGAAACATACCTGTTTTCTAAGCAAAATATCAAATTTCATGTTTAAATTCAATTATGGCTAAAGAAACCATGTTTCCTAATAAAAACTTTTGATTGAGTTGTATTTTTAGCAGTAGTGGATCAACAAAATTTTATTATTTATTAATTATTTTAATTTTTGTCTGAGCATACAGCTGTTTCGAGTATTGCTAAATACCCATCATCAGTGGGCTTGGAATTATTTCTTATATTAAAATATTCGTAATAATTTTTAATTTTTTATACTACAAGTACCAGGGTTGAACTCGTAATTACTCAATTAACCCCAAAGTCTTACTTGACTGGTATATTGGAGCTTGGTGTTTTGTTAAGTTACTGTGAAAGTTCATTAACAAGCACACAAATAGACTATATAAAGCAGATGTTTATAACTACTCATCGTATATAAAGTTATTTTATATAGTATCATTTAAATAAATTGATAAAAGTGATGCCTCTCTAACATTTCTTATTCCAGTGAATGGAATATGAAGTAAAATACATTCATTGCTCTGAGAAAACTTAGTAACTGTATCTTATGACTTTAAAGGGGACCCTTCGACACTGATGTCTGTTAGTTTCCTGATATAGATATCGAAAACATATTTCTTATTGAATCAAAGAGAGTAACGAGTAAGATATATTCGCTGAGCAGGTTGACTTGACTGTATCTGGTTACTTCATTGGTCACTACAATTTGTGGTATAGCTTAAATGTGTTTTGGCTCTCCAACGTTGTTATCTGCTGCTTTTGTGAAATGAACATCGAAAGATTGGTTGGCATTCTTTATGAATGTTTATTTGTTGGCAAGTAGAGCCTTAATTTCTTAGATGATGTTGTTATGTTATCATATATATAATGGAACAACAAATTCCTGTGTTAAAATTTTTAAATTATGTAGTTAATAACTACATTTTAAACATTACCATAACCAAGTTTTACTCCATACATTGTAAATTTGTAATACACCATATATTAGATGGTAATATAAATATATTCTTATATTTTTATCATGTAATTTCATTCACTAACCGTCAGCTAACAGATGGCAGTAGATTATACCAGACAAGGCGTGACACCGCCATCAGATTAAATATCTGCGAATGATCGCAGATTTATTTAGAAAATGATAACAAAGGTTGAAGCAGTCATTCAAAGGACGTTGTACGTCTGAACTCTTTTTCAGAATTAAAAAAAGTAGACAGTAAAACATGGTGAAACGGACTTCAATTTGACACATATATTCAGGAGCCACGAATGCCTCTTGGAATGTCTTCATTTATTCAGCTGGCAAACAGTTCTTACTGTTCAAAATATTAAAATATTGCTAAATGCATAGAATTGGTGGTCTCGTTTATTGTGAGTGCTTTAAAGAAGAACAAGAAGATATTTTGGACCTGTATCATTTACTGTGTTCAAGTGTGTTCAACTCATTTCAAATGGAATGCAGTACAAGCGTTGGTAACTCAAATCATGCAGCGCTTTATACATATGGAAGAAAGCGTTATTAGAGCTAGCATAATTAAGAAGGATGTTCTACTAAGAAAAGCTGCAGTAACATAACTGCAGCGATGATATATAAAAACACACAGGCTGAAAAATCTAGTCAGTAGACTAAAATTCGAAAAGAACAGACATTTCAACTCTGTACTCTGGAAGGTTTCTAGACATATACCACATCGGTAATAATCCTGAGAAGGCATCGGAGTGGTTTTAGTGGCTTGTAGTGCCCGACTAACTTAGGGTTTCGATTTTTATACTCGATTCAATTATTTGGAAAATGAAAAAGGATTTCGACTCCTTATGCTCATCACATCTTCAAATATGTTTGTTAATTTTACCAATCGTGCATCCTTTAAATTGAAATATTTTTTAATTACCTTGTGCGGCTTCTTGACAAATAGCAAATTGATGATTATCTTGAGAAGGCTAACTGTCGAACATCGGGGCTATTTTAGTGAGTTGAAGTTTTGGACTGTTTTAAGCTTTCGATTGCTCCACTCGTTTCGAGTTTGGAAAATGGAAAAAATTTTCATTCCTAATGCTTTTCCCAACAATTTGTAATATGCGTCTCATCTCATCTTCAAGTATATTTATTTATTTTACCAGTCCATTCAATAGACTGTCATCTATGCACAAATTAAAAATGCAAACTTTCGATATGTGTGCGTTACAGCAAACATGTTGGTCCGGGGGTAGGAGGGGAGTGTGAGGTGTCGTTTGCGACAAATTAAAAATAAAGCGTCACATTTATTATGCACTGAAATGTGTTGGTGTGTGGAATGCGGTTTTTCTTTATTAATAATTTATAGCAATTTTCCACAGTATACAAAGGCAGGACTACACTGACTCCTCGAATGGCTAGACGAGACGTAGTGCAATGGTGGAATGTAAACATAAATGCTACATATGCATCCACACATACACACACATTTATATATAAATTCTCGTTTATTAAAATACACATGCACACTTCAGTAATTCGAAACCGTAAAGTGTCATTTATTTCGATATTATAGCCGCAGGCACGCAAACAAAATGTCCTGCGCCCGTGCCTGTGCATGTTTAATGGCTGAGCATATGTGTGAGTCTCGAGCCGCTATATATTTGCACAGCAATGTTAAGAAAGAGTAAGGTGTGTGGCGGAGGAGAACACTGGACGCCATAACATAAGTTTAATACCGGTGTAGTTACCGTTGCATATGACGCACCAAACAACACCAACAATAAGGATAATAATAAATTAAATTAAGTGGCAGTATTTTTGCAAGGACTTAAATTTCAACTCATACTAGTCTAGATATATTGTGATGCAAAAAAAAAAAAAAAATTAAATAAAATTGTTAAATAAAAAGATAAAATTGAAATTTGTTATACTGCAGCAGTTCCAGGATAATATGTAGTTTGCATTAAACCAACATTAAATAACTATTGAACAATTCATGCACTAACACACTGTTAAATTCATTGGCACATAAGCACCTATGAGTAAACAAATAAATAAATAAGCAAATACACATACAAACAAACAAACAAACGAACAAACAATAAACAAATACAAATAATTTTAAATATATTTACAAATGTTTACGTTTGAAGCTTTGGCTACAAATAATTGAATGCTGTATTTGATGTCTGAGTGTGTGCCTCTTCGCATTCACAACTTTTAAATTATTCATTGAAACACTCAAATTCAGCCCTCATCCCTCTCATCCCTCCACCCCGTCCTTTACAGCAGTCCTTCCGTAATCCTTTCGTTCTAACATTAAATGGATTTTGCCCATGTTTGGGTGTTAATACCTTGCCTGCTGCTGCAGCATTGCCAACTGCAAACTGCAAACTGTCAATTTTCAATTTCCAATCCCAATGCCTTGCTTTTAGTGCTGCCACAGTTGATGATTTATTTAAGTTGAGCGATTAAATGTTGTTTACTCATTCGCTTTATTATGTGGTGCCGATAACGTCGAATCGATTCGAGTTGAGTCGAGTGAGGTCGCCTTCTGCTTTCTACTCTGGTTTCTACTCTTTTTAGGTGTAAATTGTTTCATTTAATGTTTGGACGAGATTAAAAAGGTGTTAGTTTGGCGTGTTTCAATATGTAATGCAGTTGCTAAAAAATTGATCGGTTAATTAGATTCCAAATGATTTTGTTGGCATTTAATGAATTTTTTAGAAATTTGTTTAGTTTTTGCTGTGTTTTATAGGAAATTACATTTTTGCTGTAAAGAATTTAGCATACCTTTAAATAAAAAATGCATTGAGAGCTGAACAAAAGTGGTATAAAGTTGGATAGCAGAAAAAAGTAACCCTTGAATTTGTTAGTATATTAGTATATATAGAGATTTTCATCTTCTTTGTCTGATGAAACGCGAGAGGTTGTCTATGGAGAGGCTGTACTTTTATTTCATTGCATCAGTG
>NC_051846.1:176992257-177002097 GCF_002237135.1 Teleopsis dalmanni
TATATGTTGATCCTTTTTTCGAGTCAGCGTAACTGGGAACTTTTACTCTTTGATAGCTGGGGGTACTACAGGGTCCCACCCATCTCATTGACTAATTTATGTATTGCCTATAAGCTTCATGATTATTCAGTGAATGATCTAAGATCTGCGAATTATTATTAATTGCTATTTGTAATTCTTATTAATTATAAAAATTTAGTTATTAGAAAACTGCATTGTATCCATTATCAATCAATTTTCTGCTCTATTATACATTATATATGCTTGTGTGTAATCAACCACTTATTATTATTATTATTTTAAAATAAAAATTTTTAATTGCTATTATTTTAGTTATCATTATTTTTGTGTAATAATAAAAAAAATATTTAGTTGTTATGTTAACATAATTCTAAATTCGGAAATATTTTTAAACAGCATTATAAGTCGCAAAATGAATTGCTGTTGATATAAATTGCAAATTCAGTACAGCAAATTGTTGGCTTAAATTGTTATTAATATTATATTATATATACACATATATCAAATACTAATTTTATTAATATTTATTCATTATTATTTTATTTATTATAAATTAACTATGTGTGATTATCAAGTTTGCACACTTTAGACTACTTAAGTTTCCGTTTTGGTAAGTTTAACTGTTATGTTATGCAGACAGTCAAATCACAATTTTACTGCTTGAAGACTGTCAATTTTTTACTGTACCTACTATTTTGATACTATTTGGTTACGACTGAATTTGAAAGGCAATATTTATATTATGAATATATTGATCAATACTGCCTTTTTCCATATGATTAATATAATAATTTATATAATTAATGATAGTTAATTGTTGTGCAAAACTATTTTTACCCAAAAATTGTTGTTATATCAGCTAATAACATATTTTAATAACAAATGCAGTTCAACTGTGAAATTTTTTGCCGAAAAATATGTTTAAATAATCGATGGAAAAAAAACGAAAACACTTTTTGAACCATTTATGTTAATGTTATACAATCAGAAGGTGGATTATATAGAGAAAAAGAAAATATCAAAGTTCTAACCAGATTTCGTAAATGACACTGCAAGATAATATCGGATATATTTTTAGTTGCATGCGAACATGAAATGATAATTGGAACGGAACTTTCTTTATTATAATCTGGCAGAAAATTTAATGGCATTATTTTTTTGAATATGATTACCAATATATATCTGTCGCTGCTATGAGTAATATGATCAATGCGATCAGTCCAATTTTTGACTATATTTTTCAATAAATGTGGCCTTATGGCGTCATATGGTGTCATGAACATTGGCTTCCAATGCTTTAAGAGTTCTCAATGCTGGTTTGTCGGCATAAACTAATGACTTGACATAGTCCCACAAAAAGTAATCGAGAGGTGTTAAATCGAGGGGCCAGTTAACAGGACCACTTATAGAAATAAAGTTGTTACTAAATAGACTTCGAAGTAAATCGATTATTAAACGCACTGTATGGCAAGTTGCGCCTTTCTTGTTGGTATCAAATATCGTCGATGTATTAGTTGAATAATTTTGGAAATAAAAATAAAAATCTCCTTCATCATTTCGAAAGAAATAAGGAAAGATGATGCCGCCGCAGTGGAAATCGTACCATACAATCAATTTTATTGGATGTAATGGGAATTCGTTAACGGCTTAAGAGTTAACTTCGCTTCATTTATGGCGATTTTGCTAATTGATGAAGGCATCGAAATTATTTATGATTTTTTTCGAAGTATATTTCACCAATTTAGAAATGTTGTTCTACCGTTAGATTCAAGGTGAATTGCCGAACCTACTGAGCTGAAATATGAACATAGTTACACATTCTCAGCTGGAACTTAAAAACACCCGACAGTATTTCAACAAAATAAGCAATTAAAATAACCATTATTGTGATTTTTCGAGAAGTAGATATTGATACGTTTTGATACTTTTGATATTATTGATACATGACAATGCAAGGTCACATACATCTTTGATACCTCAGAACTAATTGACAGAACATAGTGGGAAAATGCTGATGTACCATCCGAATGGTATATGTTTTGGTATCTGCAAAACTGTCTGAATGGTAATAAATTCATCAACCGAAGAGTCGTTGAAACAAAAGTTTTACATTGTAGGAATTATTAAGCTACCCGAAAAATGACAGGATGTCATAGGTTATAACGCCCAAAGTTGCTTAACTCAAATTGATTTTCAATAAAAAAAATTATATTTTTCAAAAATATGCCAAAAATCCAGGGGAAATGTTAAATATATGTACTAGACACATAAACAGTTATTTATAGTAAATTTTATTTATTTTACTGGGATTTGGTATGCATCTACGTTGACTTTTTGACTGCGTTACAAAGAGCTTGACAAAGTCAATGGTTTCATTTAATCAATATGTGAAGGGTCTATATGTATGATTCTATTGTTAGATCCATCAATTTATAAAATAATAGCTTAATTATTGTAATTATTGTACACATATTTATTTATTTAAAAAATAATGTTGTTTTTAAAAAGTATGTAGATGACCATTGATGAGTTAATATCATTATTATTTAATCGTTTGATCGTTAATTGATACGTTTGAATAGTTTCTCTCCAAGTGTCTGTAATTAAGCAAGAGTGTACCTGTCTATATAGAGCACAGACCTCATAATATTTAAAAAAGAATACAACCGTCACAGTTGGTAACATTATTTTAAAGCTTAATAATTGGTTAAAGCAGATGAGCAAATGAGGTTAGCATAATATATCTCCTTAATCTCGGTGTATTCCCCACTTAAAAATAATAATAATAAAGTAACAATACCTTATGCCCACTTCAGTTTAGGTAAGTTAATATTTATTAATAGCTCAATTTTCTGAAGTTGTTGTGTTTGTAAATTTGTTTGTGGTTTTCATAATCTTCTAGAATAAAGGAAGAATGAACCTCTTGCGCTTTTACTTCAAACTGCTGAAATTCGTGTGGGAAGTCTTATATATTTTCTGCCCCCAGACGGAAAATTAAATGGCTTTGCTTTCATTATAGAGGTCAGGTAGGTTTAATAATAATAGATCATATGTACGTGTACAACTGCCTTTTTCGGTATTTGTCGATTTATTTAATGTGAGAGCGTGATACATTCTTAGTACTTAAAGTACATTGAGAAACTCTGCACTACTAGCCAGCCCTCTAAATGAGGATTTTATTCAGGACTATAACATGGCAGTTAGATTAAGGACAAATAGGTGACTCAAATAGTTGGCTCCCTAATTTGATATTTTAAATGTGCATAGGAAATATATGAGTTCTGAAAAAAATGAATGTGGTTGGATTACAATACCGCTTTTTTGTCATTCGAAGTCATAACGTTTTTTTTGTTCTTTTCTTCTAAATAAACAAGATCAATTCATCATCAGTTTTATATTCTGATATGTTACAGACAAGATGTAGATTCAAATTTGTCTTATGATCTAACTAAGAGGGCCACGCCATTATTTGTAATAATACTGGTATTAGTTCTTCACTCTTTAGTTAGTGATAAGGAAATATATATAGATATGTTTTTCAAAATGATTACTTTTATACTTATATACTTATTCCCATTTAATTTTCCAGTGCGTTGTAAAGAGTTTGACAAACTGATCGGTCTTATTTAATCAGTGCTTAAGGTATGAGAGTACATGATTCTATTAATTGCTGAAACTCGGCAAATAGTTAAATATAGTAAATAAATTTATAAAATAAATAATAAGTTTAATTATTACAAATATAGTATGTATTTAAAAAATGTTAAAAAAAATTTAGCTTTTGAAATATAAGTGAATACAAAGAGGCAATACATAACTTTTAATGATGAGCTGACATCACTATGAATTAAACTGTCGGTAATTATATTCACATATACCGTAATTAAATTTTTATGCAAATTAGTTATGGCTTTTTTCCAGCTATTTTTGTTTTTACTTACTAGAATAACGTAACAGTAAATATAATGTATCTAAAAAGAACCACACTAATATTTGATCTAATAATCTTAGTGATGTTGCTGCAGTTTGAATTAGTGAGTTGCCTTAAATATTCGAAGTTCCAACAGAGTTAATATTTTTATATAGATAAGAAGCAGTTCAATGTACTATAAAGTGAAGAATATAGATTGCTTACCAAATCCGAAATATATACGAAATTCCACTTGTAAGATGAAGGCCATCAATTGGGAAACAACACTATTTAATATGGACTCTGATATTGTGGATATTTTAAGGAATATAACTGTAGGTAATGGAATTTATTTTCTCTTTTTGCTTTTAATAGATGATGTTTGAAGGTCAACATACAACTTTGGTCCAAGAACTCACTTAATATATATCGACCATTTTTGATTAATGTGACACAAAATTTATGTCAAGTCTTTCAGAAACAGAAATATTTATTATATGGAAAAATGCTATTTAATCAATTTCTAAAATTTTCTAATGTAAACCATTCTTGCCCTTATACTGTAAGTACAAATGTGTAGCAATTTATATATATATGTTATAGCAAAAGTATTAAACATTTTAAATTACAGGGCCATTTGTTCCTTAGAAATGGTTTACTGGATAATACATTTTGGCCTGTTTTACCACCCATAGGTTCATATAAATTTAGTTTTCGATTTATGGAAGGATTTCCCTATGATGATATTGGAGACGTTATTTTATATTTCGATTATGAAGAAAAGCGAATTAAATCTATCGGGCGTGAAAAAAATTAGAATGGATACAAATATTGAATAGTAATATTGACATGTCGTAACGTTCTTAGATAGTTAATTTTATTTTATTTTATGTTGTTTGGAGTAGGGTTCATAGACTTTATATAGTATCATCTATCTCCGATATAAGTAGTGTTTTGAAAAAAGTGGAAATAAAATTTAATTTAAATAAAGAAAATCTCATTTCTCATTAGCACATTTCAAGTTGTCTGTTTGATGTTGTCAACTAATGTCGAAAATAAATGTCAATTACTAATTAGTTCCACCGTATCAAAGCACACGAAACGGGTTTGATTTTGTATATTATAATTTCTTTATACGTTTCCTTCAATAAATGGATGGTATTCTGCTATTTTTTTAATTTTAAAGGACTTTCAGACCATGTTCATGTACTTTTGGTAACAGGAGACAGTTTAACATGGATCAATGTGAAAAGTTATTATCGGTGATTGTTGTGTTTTTCGTATAGTTTTTAATAGTCTTTGTATAAACCACACCAAAATATATATTTTTCCAAGTTCTCAGATAGCTAATAGAAAGAAATTGGGTTTTCCTTGCAACAAATACTCCGCTTAATTTTCTCCGCTTAATAATAATAATAAAAATAATAATAATATTAATATAACAGCACCTTATACCCTTTTCTTATTATGCAAGTTAATGTTCATTAACTGCTTAACTTCTGAAGTTGTTGTTGTGCATTTGTTTTTTGTTTTTTTACACTTTTCTTAATTAAAAAGGGGAAAAAAATCTTCTTGTGTTTCTACTTGAAGATTTTTGTTTCTCTTTCTTATTCTCGTTGTATTATAGAAGAATTCTTGAGGACAATCTGGCATAATCACTTTTGTATCCTCTTTTTATTTGCATCTTTTTCTCAAATATACGATTGAGTCTACTCTAAGAGAAATTGGGGAATGTGAATACATAAATTCAACACTTTTCCTAAGAACCTTTACTATGGAGTCTAAAATGGATATTATAGCATTTCTTCTAGATAAAAAATTAACAGGACCACGCAATTAACTTACGGTACTGGAACCTCTACTTAAACGATTAACAGGTTGTAAGACAATTGATCATTTTTTAAGCCGATCAACTGTTATAAATGAATACTTAAATTATTAAATCGTTTATAAATTTATTCCTTTATACAAGGAACTTCCATAAAAATAATTGGAAATATTATAATTGAGAAACGTATGTGCGTTTCTTTTTGGTTACCAGATTAATTTGGTGCTCATACATCTGGTTAAACTCATCCGGTTATAACAAAGGAACATAAGTTTGGAAGTTGGATTATTCGCCGCTTTCGAAAAAAGTTGTATTGATTTGAATATTTCTGAAATATCTGAAATAATCAGTGAAGTGGTTCTGTAACACAACAAAATCGATCCATGTTATGTTTGAAGCACATAATTACAGGCAATAAAATATTGATTAAATACGGAAATATCGAACGTGTTGTGTTAAGTTAGCCTTGTGCAAGAGTTAACTCGTCTATTGCTCAGTCTATTGTCTATTGCTCAGAACTCGACCGCTGGAATGAAACAATTAAGAAGAAGTGACTATAATTTATATAAAAGGTAAAAGAGGAGTTGTGTTCCATCATGACAATGCAAGGTCACATACATCTTTGATACCTCAGAACTAATTGACAGAACATAGTGGGAAAATGCTGATGGACCATCGGAATGGCAAATTTTTTGGTATCTCCAAAACTGTCTGAATGGTAATAAATTCATCAACCGAAGAGTCGTTGAAACAAAAGTTTTATATTGTAGGAATTATGAAGCTAAACGTATCTGAAGCTATTGTATCTGAAAAAAGCCATACTAAAATTTGATCTAATAATTTCAGGGATTTTGCTGCAATTTCAATTTGTGAGTTGCCTTAAATATACAAAGGTCCAAGGACGCAAATTTTTTTTTTATACAGACAAGCAGCTCTATGTATTTTAAAGTTAAGAATGTAAAATGCGTTCCAAATTCGAAATATATACAAATTTCCACTAGCAAGATGAAGGCAAGCAATTGGGAAACAACACTTGTGGGTGTATGTGCTATTGTTACAGGCAAAGGGCGGCATTAGACTATAGTTGAACGGTTTTTTTTTGACACTATTATTAAATAGAACAATAATGAATGCTGTGCTCAATAAATCAAAAAATTCTATAACCAGTAATTGTTGCAATGAGCAGTTTAAAGCATTATATTTTGACCACCACATATAATAACTATGTGGCGTATAACTCTATTTATACTTTTGCAGGAAAAGAAGTTCTGAAAGGTAAACTATTGAATTTTTCAAGAAAAAGCATTGCTTAGTATTTATATTATGCGTAGCGCCGACTTACTAGTCTAGGGGCCTTCATTTTTTAGAATCATTTCAATCTTTGCCAAATATTCAAGGTAGTTTTAAACCTCTAAGTTTTTCCTTTATACGGTAACACAGTGGGCGAATAGGTCTAAGTATATCCCTTTATATCTCTGGTACAACTTAACCCCGTCAAAGATATTTAGTACTAGCGTCAATACCAAGCACAGCATATGTTAAGAGTGCTGCTGTGAAAGAGAAGAAGATGGGAGACGGCAGAAGAAAACTCATATTTTGATATAGTGATTACGTTGTGATTACGTTTTGACTATATATGATGAATAGAAAGTAGAGAAGAATTTTGCAGATAATTCGGATAGTACGTAAATCCAAGACACTGGCAAAATGCCTTCCGTTTATTACAACGTGATCAATTTGTGTTATTATCCTGGAATAGCCATGTTGCTCTATGTATGTTGAGATGTTGGAATCTGGTATTATTAACCACCATGTTTCGCAGCAAAATCAATCCACCTTCCTCCATTATCAGAAGTTTTTGTTTTTGAAAGCTTAAATTTATTGAGGATGTTAGTAAGCTGAATACAAAGAGTGCAGACATTCCAGGTGCATTCTTCTTAGTTCATGTTCTTTCTAACATTTGCTTGTGTTGTCAACAGTAAATAGTTTCCTTATCCGAGGCTTACACTTCGTTTTCATTGGAGCTGTTTTTTTTCATGGCGGGGTCCAACCCAGATGCATAACCTCATATATACATAAGGAGGACTTTGCTGCACATATAAGTTTACTACGCACGGACGATTGTAAAAACTCAGAGGCGAACACATGGAGGCTGTGTGTCAACTTGAACAGAACATTGAAAAGGATCGCCTTGGCATTTACCAAGTTAAATGCAATCAGAAAAATAACCTTGTCTTCACTGCCTAACTACCTCCCGTCCAACTTTTACAGACCTGAAAACTCTATAAAACAGTTGTTGAAATAAGTACTTATGTACTTAGAATGAGAGTTTCATTAAAAAAAAACTTTATCTAGATGCAAGAGAGTTTTCCTAATGAAATTTAATCCACGTATAAGTATTTCTGCTCTTTTAGATTAGTTGGTTTAGATGTTTTAAATGAATATTCGAAAAGAGATGTACGAACTGGTTTCCAACTTCTCTTCAATTATTCAGTTTAGCTAATATGTCAAGATCACCATAAATATCGCTTAACTTGTAGCTCTGAGAGGAACATTTTAGTACGAGTATTGCGCGAAAGCAACAGTTAAGTATGCATTTCATTTGAAAATTTGCTGTTTGGATTTAGCTCAGCGATTACAATGATTGCCATTGTTGCCATTTCGAGCTTTTGCTGTTTGCAACACAATGCATAAATTGTTGTATCCTTTTGCAATTTTATTTGTTGCAAAGTTATCGTTCGCATTTCATAGTTGGTTTAGTACTAAAACAATGTAATTTCAAACGCCCCACCATTGTGACCCATCTAGCATGCATATGTGCAAATAAATCTAATGTCGATGCTATGTTCATCTACGCGCCTGAAGCTGGCGGATGGTTGCACCCACAGCATTAATGCGCCTACACCGAGGCTATTGCAGATACGGATACTGGCTTTTTCGCAATAATTCTTTTCTCTGCGTTCCATTGAAATTTCAAATGTTGCATGTTGCATAAGCCGCAACGCAATAAATTTCAACAATTTACAATTTTATGCATTGGCAAAATTTACCACAAATGCTGAAGCTTATCTCACGCTTTGCATAAGGATTAAGGGTGCGGTTTTTGGTTAGTTGTCCTTCATATTGTTGGTCATTTTTCTGTTTCTATTGCAGCTTCCATTACTTCCATCGCCTCTGTTGGTCCTGTTGGCTCTGTTGGCTCTGTTGGCTCTGTTGCTTCCATTACTCCATTAACTCTGAACGTTTCACTCGCGTAATGTACCCGAACCGCACTGCCATCAAAAACTAAAACTTTGCTATTGTGGCTCCGGTTCATATGACGTGGAACGCATGTAAGGATAAAACGCACATAAAATGCTTGTTTTCAATTCGGCTAACAAGGATTTTGTACATTTATTAACACATGATGTGTGGATGTGTGTATGTGTGTTGGTGTGAGTGGCTGCAAGGAAGGGCAATACGAGTACTAGTGTTCGGGTATTAAAAATGGACATGGACATTATATTAAAATTAAAACTGAAGCCACATAAAACATTTGCACATCATTAAAGTTTCTGATGCTTAATTTCTGCTCTGTTAGATAATCTGTACATGCACAAAATGTATGCGATGTCCTTTTATAGAAAGGATATTGTTGGATTTACAATAGATTGAATTTACATTCTTTACATTACTCGCATGTTATAATAAAAATGCTTTCATATTAATAAAGTACCGCGTTCAGAGATACTCCTATGGTAAATGAAAAATTGAAGATAGATAATTGAATATGGGCCAAAGGAATATGGTTGTTAGGCGATGCTGTAACAAGGGTACTAATAGATAAGTGTGGTGGACTGTTCGATATTAGTTAGAAAGCATTTCTAATTCTAAATATCTCATCATATTAAATAGAGAACGGTGAAATCGAGAATTGTGATCTATTACAAGCCTCACTGATGAACATCGAGCATGACAAGTTATCACTTTACCGGGTTTTTGGATATAGTAATATCGAATGGTAAAAAAAATATAGAATAGTAGCGAGGTAGCATACAAGATAGACAGAAGCGTTGTAGTATTCACCAATGGGGTGGATTAA
>NC_051846.1:177002197-177014963 GCF_002237135.1 Teleopsis dalmanni
AAAAGACTTGCTTTCCAGGATAGTGTACATTTTACCTCTGAGTTCAGGTTTGTACTGCAGTGATTTCCTATTACAAAATAGACGTTTTAAGAAATTAGTCGGAAGTATTGACAAACAATGCTTTTGATGTAGCCTCGGAAAAAACATCTAATGCCCGCTCTATCGGCTTATCCATATGTCATCCAAGTACAATTAATGCATTGATAAAATTAATGAAGTGAAATTAATAGATCAATGGATGTCTAAATAAAATTAATGTGTTCATAAATTTTATAAAGAGAAATTGGTAGATCCATGTGATATCTGGATAAAATTAATACGTACAGCGAACTTTTTTCCATCATATTATTATCCAGTAGTATAATTTCGTATATCCAAGATGATTGCTTAATAGTTTTTACATAGTAAAGAAATTCAAGCTATGCTAGACCGTCTTGCAAATATTTTTGTGTATTCAAGATTATTGCATATTATTCGCAATGCAATACTTCATGAAATTGAAGCTCAGTCATCAACAATATTATACCGGATCAGTCAATATCGATACTTTAATTTTAAACTGACTCTCACATCATCACTCGAAGATTTTGGGCGACTATTGTAAGATTCGTTTTCTACAGAAATATATCAGACTAGAATCTCCGATATATTCTCTCTATGTGCTGTTTTGTGCTGATTAAATATTTCTACAGACTTATATTCACACTGACATCCCGATCTTTTACATTGTGAAGGACTGAAAACATTTCATTGTAAATTATATATATAATCCCCACTAAAAGTGTAGAGATGCCCAAAAAATTTGAACCTATATGGCTTCGGGAAGAAAACAATTGCAATATTGAAATACTAAAAAACAAAATTATACTTTATCCGTACCTACCACTATTTGGTTGAACTAGCTAATAATGAGAGGTAATTAAATCATGTCTAACTTACTTGGCAAATCAGATCTCTGTACAACAAACCAGATCTTATAAAATCCTTTATCTCTAAAAGTACTTTGTCATTATTCAATTGTTTCAAAACCCCCTGCTTTATATATAAAATGAATCGAACCCATTATGTTGTAAATTGATGGAAATAGTTTTTGCTACCAATCAAAAAACAAATAACTCTATCCACTGAATGCGAATCAATAGGATTTTTCGCGGAATCTTATTAGTATTTAGTTAGATATAGAAGCATAAAACTCACCAAGTCTGCAAGGTGAAAGTTGAGTAAATCGTTTCGATATGTACATTTTAGTGTTAATAATGACATTAGACCTGACTGATTGGATTTTTAATTTTACCCAAAATTATATCCAAAAAGACTTCTCCCATTCTGCTACGAAAGTAATACTATTATAATGATTCTATATACAAAAATTTCAATTTAATAAACTAATCAAAATTATTTTCCTATTTTCATTTTGAGCAAAATTACACACAAACTGTAGCAATTTTTAATTGATTCATTCTATATGCTGTATTACCAAGTTCTGAGATTCAATTTTCTGCTTGGTACGTCAGTAAGTACTTATGGATTTCTTCATAAATAATTAAACAGCCTAGGATTCATTACTTATACTCAACAAATTTTCATGCATAATATTAAAAGCACCTTAAAGTAAGTAATACTTGCAGTTATAGTAAAATGGATAGAAAAAGTTGCTGCTCCTTAGTTTTCCATTACCAACCAATTACTTACCCAAACATTGTGGAAACAAACCATTAACAGCACACATACGCACTTTGTATTGTTTTTTAACTTTACTCAGTTAATTTCCGGTATTTACATAAATCCCCATTGAGCCGGTCATGTTTCCAATACTACGGGTGCTGAGCAAAAATCTCTTGTTGCTTTTGCTGTTGATGTTCACTGGAGCGTTGATGCCGCTCGGCTAAAAGCAACAGCAACAACAAATTGCAACAACTAAGTTGAATTTCAGCAACTCATTTAATAATTCAATAACTAAAAATTTATTATCCTTTTTTAAATTTGTTGAATAATTTTGCAGGGCGACCGACTACCCGCCGCACTTAACCTTAACCTCAGTTTCACGTAATGGAAATACTCGGCGGAAGCGCAGCCGAGCATAAGAAAAACGCCCGCAAAAAATTAAAAAAAAAAAACCGAAACAAAAATTATGTTTAGCAACAAACGGCAAATGGCAAACTAAAACTAAAAATGGTTTGGAATTCATTTGCCATTCGCCATTTGGAACTGTTGCCACATCAAAAATTCTACTTATTATTAAAATCACAATAAGAACAACAACTACGAGCTGCAGTAGATGATACATAAAAAATATACATTTCATTATAAATTTATAAAAATACAAGGAAGCGGACATGAGAACAGCAGAAATGCCAAATGCGCCTGGTTGAGTTTTTACAGTTTCAGGACATTTTTAACATGAAACATATGTGAACTTATATCCTTCATATATTTTAATTTTGTTTTGTTCGGGGGGGGGGGGGTGGGGGGGGGGGGGTGGGTGTTGTGCTCTATGTCGTCTGTTGAACTAATTCAAATACCTTGTTGCGGTATACGAATGCAAATAATCGATACGATACGATGAGATTTTATATTGAAAATCACTTTATATTGAGAAAAAAATTAATTCATGATTGATTTCTAAATTCAGTTGAATCTATAATACTGGAGTATACGAGGTGATTATTGCTTATAAAAAAAACATAATTCAGTCAAGCTATTGAAATACTTGGAGTTAAGAAAGAGTAAAAGTGTTCAAGTGCATTGGCTCAAAGAGCTTCAACATAATATATGTGAACATCCAAAAAGACCACTAAATTCTGAACTAGATCTCAAAATGGTGTTTCGATTTAACAGTAACTCGTAAAGGATATAGACTTTGGACAAAAAGTGTTAAAAGAGAGACCTTGACACTCTTAATTTGTTTTCATTACTAACACAAAGAATATCACATTATATTGCATTCACTTGAGAGTTTTGTTTATAATTTTAGCTGTCATGTTTGCAATTTCAGCTGTCAATTTTTGTTACTTTCAATGGAAAATGAAAATTTTTGACCACTTAAACAAAACTCTTGTATGAATCCAGTAATAGATTAGGTTGTAGAAGAGCTCAGCTCAATTCTTTTAGTTGAAGAGACCTATTTTCCAACTGTGTTACCCTCAAGTTGCTAGAGGCAGCAACATCAATTATTACTTCCATTATAACCCCATGTATTATCCTTATTCAGTCGTTTGCTTTTTCAGTACACATTATAGAGATCTATTATGTCCACGTTTGCTATCTCTGTCCAACTTGTAAAACAATGATCTCATCAATAAGAAAATAGCTTCGTATAATATTTTGGACATAAATACTAAAAATTATTGATGGGTTCCTCATCTATTATGATCACCTCGTCTCATCGTACAAATTTCTGCATAGTGAACTTATGAAAATACAACATCGTTGAGGCATCGACGTTATTACGCAGTGCCTCATTAGGACCCCAGTAAGTTCCTACGAGCTGCAAATATGCTAAATTCCAATAATCTCTCATTGGTCTTCATCTAATTCAACCCACAAGCTTTTAGTTATCGCACTGTCTTAAGAATTAGCAACTTATCTCCACAACAGTGAGGATTTAAATCCTCATATATGTTCCTAAACTGGTCATACATTGTATGTATATATCCAGGTTTCATGCTCATTTATGTTTCTTACAGAGCAGATCTCTGACTGGTTCTTGATATATACATATCTTAAACTAAAAGTTCCTAGTGATTTTATAATCGTCGCAACTACTCAATTTGTCACCTCAATAATGAATTTCTTTATTCTTCAATAGTTTGATCAATACTTTCAATAAGCTTTGATGTTTCGATTCTATTTATGTGCATTATGAATAGAATTTTTTGTGGTTTTGAATTTAAATCAAGCTGAAAGTTTGTAGTGATCTTCTAACTTTAGCAACTATTTAAATCACGATACTAGATTTAACTGTCTGCATAGCAGCTTAGGAATAATTTCATTTTAAGTAAGGACTGTTAAGCTCAAATCTGTGGTTTCTTTATCACACTCAGAAAAATATGCTTTAACTACATATAAGTTTAATTAACCTTATCAATTCTGTTAGAAAAAATGTAGCTCATGTGGTAAATATATAAAATAAAAACCAACAACAACCAACAAATGAGGTAGAGCACAGTATTCTCCTTAGATCAATCTGTAGATCTGACAAGATAGTCCATCTTCTCAATATTGTTTTGAAATGCCCAGATAAAATCGCTGGTTCTTATCGAAGTTAATAGCTAAGACCCAGTTTTTTAAAATATATACCACAGCCGATTCATTCATCAATTTTGGAGCCATCTATGTACATGTCTGCCATGTTAAAAGAGACCACTTTGTCTAAAGTCCAGCCTTTCATATTAGGCTGGATTTGCATTTTTATATAAAAATTGCAACTGAGATAATTCTTCCTTATGAAATCAAGAACTATATTTCTAAACGTATAATAGCATTCTACAGATTACTGGGTAAAGCTTTCGAAACAATAACGAATCCTTGCATTAATGTCTGCACTCACTTGAATGTGTAAATTTTAAGCAAAAACTTTTCTCTCGTTTTGGTATAATTTTGTATAAATTCCGACGATATTTACAACACCGAACCGAATATAACATCAAACTTTATCTGCCTCAAATATTGCACTGCAACAGAAGCCATCATCATTACATTCATCACGTGAGGTGGCTGAGCTGCTGAGCTGCTGAGCTGCAGAGCTGCTGGGCGGCAGTATGAGCGCATGTGGTTGAGGCACTGTGGCGGCAGTAGCAAATCTCAGCGTAGAATACATTGAAGCTTGTATTGTGTGGATGCCCTCGCAGCTAAGAAAAATAAAATGTTAAGTAAATAAAATAAATTATTAAAAGAAAACACTGAAATTGAAAGCAATCAAGGATGCAGGATGCTGCAGGATGTTGAGGTGGTATACAATAAGCAAAAAATCACAACAAAAAAATTCAGTTAAATAACAAACACAACAAAAACATCTGTCGAAATTCATGCTTAGTCGATTTTCAATTAAGATGAGATGCCACGATACGCATGGGATTAAATTTTTAACAATTTTTTTTTTTTTGTGATTTTACTCTGAACTACACAAAAAGTTAAAAAATAAAAACGTATAAGAAATGAAATGAAACATTAAAAGTAACTACATCCAAGTAAGTCTTGCTTCAGATGCTTCGTTTGTTTCAAGTAAATCATCGTGACTTTATCATGCCGCAAAAGTACACAAACTTTGTTCCAAAATGCAAGAACCTTAGCGCAACAATAAAATTATCTGAAATTCCCAAAACAGTTCCAAATTATGTTTTATTTGAAAACATTTGCACTGGTTTTTCGGTGAGTGGTGCTGCGCTGATAACTGCTGATAAAGTTGATAATGAACTTCCCGGTTCGTTTCACTTTACTCATTGTCGAAATCAGTTAAAAGTCTAGACGCGCGCATAAATCTGGAAAGTTTCCTCCGACGACGTGTCTAACAAGGAATAAGGAAAAACCGTGTTGTGATGATTTACAGAAATAATACAAAGGAAGATATTTTGAGAAAAAAAAGACAAACAGAAAACTTAAAACTGAAAACATTTCATACTGCGGGCAGTGCTCCTGACATTGTCAGTTCAAATAATCTACATTTGATATCAGTAATGATTTTTTATATTTGTATGATTAATTGTGCAATTCGCTGAAGAGTGTTGCCATATAGTTTTAGAATATACCAAAGATTTTTTAAAGTAATTGAGTTTAAAACTTAGACTTCAAATAAGTTATTCTTTATAACGAATTTCCATTTTTGAAATAAAAATATTGTATTCAAAATAAATATGTAAGAAGAGTGGAATATTAATGAACCTTCAAGCTATTCTTTCAAAAGAATAATCATAACACAGAGACTTATGGGAATAAAAAATATTAGACAAGCTGCCATTAGAGCTTGACATTAACAGCTTGTATAATATATACAACCTTCATATAGTAGCACTTATTTACTGGTAACAATAGAAAAGCATGCCCTTTCGGTTCCTCTACTGATCGATCAATTACTCACTCACTGCAGAAGGATCAAAGAAGAAGAAGAAGGCACAGTCTTTCATAGATAATACCAAATTAATCAACTGACTTAAAAATTCAAGTGCTAGGCAATTGCAACCTCATGCAGTTTCAAAACTTTTGTAAGTATAACTCCTATCACATCGACTACATTTACTCTTATCCAGACCACAACCGGGGGTTCGACTCTTTAATACTTAGTAGGAATGACTTAACCTTTGACAAAGTGGTCTGGATAAGAGTAAATGTAGTCGATGTGATGGTAGATATAGTTACAAAAGTTTTGAAACTGCATGAGGTTGCAATTGCCTAGCCCTTGACTGTTTGAGTCAATTGATTAATTTGATATTATCTATGAAAGACTGTGCCTTCTTCTTCTTTTTTGATCCTTCTGCAGTGAGTGAGTAATTGATCGATCAGTAGAGGAACCGAATGGGCATGCATTTTTATTGTTACCAGTAAGTAAATGCTGCTATATGAAGGTTGTATATATACAAGCTGTTAATGTCAAGCTCTAATGGCAGCTTGTCTAATATTTTTTACTCCCATTAGTCTCTGTGTTATGTTACATATTAAGATCCTTATTTTGATATTTTTAAAAATATTCCTTTGAAAGAATAGTTTGAAGCTTCATTAATATTCCACTTATCTTACATATTTATTTTGAATACAAAATTTTTATTTCAAAAATGGAAATTCGTTATAAAGAATATCTTATTTGAAGCCTAAGTTTTAAGCCCAATTACTTTAAAAAATCTTTGGTATATTCTAAAACTATATGGCAACACTATTTATTCAGCGAATTGTAGAATTAATCATACAGATATAAAAATTTATTACTGATATCAAATGTAGTTTATTTGAACTGACAATGTCAGGAGCACTGCCCGCAGTATGAAATGTTTTCAGTTTTAAGTTTTCTGTTTGTCTTTTTTTTTTTCAAAATATCTTCCTTTGTATTATTTCTGTAAATCATCACAACACGGTTTTTCCTTATTCCTTGTTAGACACGTCGTCGGAGGAAACTTTCCAGATTTATGCGCGCGTCTAGACTTTTAACTGATTTCGACAATGAGTAAAGTGAAACGAACCGGGAAGTTCATTATCAACTTTATCAGCAGTTATCAGCGCAGCACCACTCACCGAAAAACCAGTGCAAATGTTTTCAAATAAAACATAATTTGGAACTGTTTTGGGAATTTCAGATAATTTTATTGTTGCGCTAAGGTTCTTGCATTTTGGAACAAAGTTTGTGTACTTTTGCGGCATGATAAAGTCACGATGATTTACTTGAAACAAACGAAGCATCTGAAGCAAGACTTACTTGGCTGTAGTTACTTTTAATGTTTCATTTCATTTCTTATACGTTTTTGTTTTTTAACTTTTTGTGTAGTTCAGAGTAAAATCAAAATCAAAAAAAAAAAATTGTTAAAAATTTAATCCCATGCGTATCGTGGCATCTCATCTTAATTGAAAATCGACTAAGCATGAATTTCGACAGATGTTTTTGTTGTGTTTGTTATTTAACTGAATTTTTTTGTTGTGATTTTTTGCTTATTGTATACCACCTCAACATCCTGCAGCATCCTGCATCCTTGATTGCTTTCAATTTCAGTGTTTTCTTTTAATAATTTATTTTATTTACTTAACATTTTATTTTTCTTAGCTGCGAGGGCATCCACACAATACAAGCTTCAATGTATTCTACGCTGAGATTTGCTACTGCCGCCACAGCGCCTCAACCACATGCGCTCATACTGCCGCCCAGCAGCTCTGCAGCTCTGCAGCTCAGCAGCTCAGCCACCTCACGTGATGAATGTAATGATGATGGCTTCTGTTGCAGTGCAATATTTGAGGCAGATAAAGTTTGATGTTATATTCGGTTCGGTGTTGTAAATATCGTCGGAATTTACACAAAATTATACAAAAACGAGAGAAAACTTTTTGCTTAAAATTTACACATTCAAGTGAGTGCAGACATTAATGCAAGGATTCGTTATCGTTTCGAAAGCTTTACCCAGTAATCTGTAGAATGCTATTATACTTTTAAAAATATAGTTCTTGATTTCATAAGGAAGAATTATCTCAGTTGCAATTTTTAAATAAAAATGCAAATGCAGCCTAATATGAAAGGCTGGACTTTAGACGAAGTAGTCTCTTTTAACATGGCAGACATGTACATAGATGGCTCAAAAATTAATGAATGAATCGGCTGTGGTATATATTTTAAAAAACTGGGTCTTAGCTATTAACTTCGATAAGGACCAGCGATTTTATCTGGGCATTTCAAAACAATATTGAGAAGATGGACTATCTTGTCAGATCTACAGATTGATCTAAGGAGGATACTGTGATCTACCTAATTTGTTGGTTGTTGTTGGTTTTTATTTTATATATTTACCACATGAGCTACATTTTTGAAAAAAAATGTGAAAAAAAAAGTGTGAAAAAAAATTTAAAAATTTAAGCTTAAAAGTCCTAACTTAATCCGAAACTATTCCTAAGCGGGTATGTAGGTAGTTAAATCCAGTATCGTGAAGTTGACGATTGTGATGATATTGTATATATTTCACTATTGAACATTATTTCTCTTTGTTAGGTTGAAAGATATATGAAAATTGAAATTGCGTTTCTTATGGAATAATATACTAGTGTTTAAGGGAATGGGAAGAAGAGGCTTCATGATTGATATAAATACCTCCAATTACCTTAATACATAATACATTCACTATTACATTGACAAATTGAATAGTTGCAAAAGTTAGAAGATCACTACAAACTTTCAGCTAGATTTAGATTGAAAACCACAAAAAATTCTATTCATAATGCACATAAATAGAATCGAAACATCAAAGCTTATTGAAAGTATTGATCAAACTATTGAAGAATAAAGAAATTCATTATTGAGGTGACAAATTGAGTAGTTGCGAGGATTATAAAATCACTAGGAACTTTTAGTTTAAGGTATGTATATATCAAGAACCAGTCAAAGATCTGCTCTGTAAGAAACATAAATGAGCATGAAACCTTGATATATACATACAATATTTGAACAGTTTAGGAACATATATGAGGATTTAAATTCTCACTGTTGAGAAGATAAGTTGCAAATTCTTAAGACAGTGCGATGAACTAAAAGCTTGTGGGTTGAATTGGATCAAGACTCATGAGAGATTATTGGAATTTGGCATTTTTGCAGCTCGTAGGAACTTACTGGGGTTCTAATGAGGTACTACGTAATAACGTCGATGCCTCAACGATGTTGTATTTTCATAAGTTCACTATGCAGAAATTTGTACGATGAGACGAAGTAATCATAATAGATGAGGAACCCATCAATCATTTTTAGTATTTATGTCCAAAATATTATACGAAGCTATTTTCTTATTGATGAGATCATTCTCTTACAATTTTGACAGAGATAGCATAATAGATCTCCATAATGTGTACTGAAAAAGCAACTGACTGAATAAAGATAATACATGGGGTTATAATGGATATAATAATTGATGTTGCTCACTCTATCAACTTGAGGTTGGAAAATAAGTCTCTTCAACTAAAAGAATTAATGCTTGTATTGAGCTGAGCTCTTCTACAACCTAATCTATTACTGGATTCATACATGAGTTTTGTTTGTAATTTAAGCGTTCAAAAATTTTCATTTTCCATTGAAAGTAACAAAAATTGACAGCTGAAATTACAAACATGACAGCTAAAATTACAAACAAAACTCTCAAGTGAATGCAATATAATGTGATACTCTTTGTGTTTGTAATGAAAACAAATTAAGAGTGGCAAGGTTTCGCTTCTAACACTTATTGTCCAAAGTCCATGTCCTTTACGAGTTACTGTTAAATCGAAACATATTTCACCATTTTGAGATCTAGTTCAGAATTTAGTGGTCTTTTTGGATATTCACATACATTATGTTGAAGCTCTTTGAGCCAATGCACTTGAGCACTTTTACTCTTTCTTAACTCGAAGTATTTTCAAAACCCCTCTTTACGCTTTGACTGAATTATTGTTTATCATTTCATCAGACTAAGCAATAATTCACCTCAGATCTGCATACCTCCCCGAGGAGCCTGTAACCATTCTGAGATAGGTATGAATTCAACTGAATTTTAGAATCAAATCAATGAATTAATTTATTTCTCAATATAAAAGTGATTTCATATAAAATCTCATCGTTATCGTATGATTATTTGCATTCGTATAATAATAGACAACAAAGGTATTGAATTAGTTTCAACAGACAGACTTTGCACTCGAACAAAATTAAAATATATGAAGGATATAAGTTCACATATGTTTCATGTTAAAAATGTCCTGAAACTGTAAAAACTCAACCAGGCGCATTTGGCATTTCTGCTGTTCTCATGTCCGCTTCCTTGTATCTTTATAAATTTATAATGAAATGTATATTTTTTATGTATCATCTACTGCAGCTCGTAGTTGTTGTTCTTATTGTGATTTTAATAATAAGTAGAATTTTTGATGTGGCAACAGTTCCAAATGGCGAATGGCAAATGAATTCCAAACCATTTTTAGTTTTAGTTTGCCATTTGCCGTTTGTTGCTAAACATAATTTTTGTTTCGGTTTTTTTTTTTTAATTTTTTGCGGGCGTTTTTCTTATGCTCGGCTGCGCTTCCGCCGAGTATTTCCATTACGTGAAACTGAGGTTAAGGTTAAGTGCGGCGGGTAGTCGGTCGCCCTGCAAAATTATTCAACAAATTTAAAAAAGGATAATAAATTTTTAGTTATTGAATTATTAAATGAGTTGCTGAAATTCAACTTAGTTGTTGCAATTTGTTGTTGCTGTTGCTTTTAGCCGAGCGGCATCAACGCTCCAGTGAACATCAACAGCAAAAGCAACAAGAGATTTTTGCTCAGCACCCGTAGTATTGGAAACATGACCGGCTCAATGGGGATTTATGTAAATACCGGAAATTAACTGAGTAAAGTTAAAAAACAATACAAAGTGCGTATGTGTGCTGTTAATGGTTTGTTTCCACAATGTTTGGGTAAGTAATTGGTTGGTAATGGAAAACTAAGGAGCAGCAACTTTTTCTATCCATTTTACTATAACTGCAAGTATTACTTACTTTAAGGTGCTTTTAATATTATGCATGAAAATTTGTTGAGTATAAGTAATGAATCCTAGGCTGTTTAATTATTTATGAAGAAATCCATAAGTACTTACTGACGTACCAAGCAGAAAATTGAATCTCAGAACTTGGTAATACAGCATATAGAATGAATCAATTAAAAATTGCTACAGTTTGTGTGTAATTTTGCTCAAAATGAAAATAGGAAAATAATTTTGATTAGTTTATTAAATTGAAATTTTTGTATATAGAATCATTATAATAGTATTACTTTCGTAGCAGAATGGGAGAAGTCTTTTTGGATATAATTTTGGGTAAAATTAAAAATCCAATCAGTCAGGTCTAATGTCATTATTAACACTAAAATGTACATATCGAAACGATTTACTCAACTTTCACCTTGCAGACTTGGTGAGTTTTATGCTTCTATATCTAACTAAATACTAATAAGATTCCGCGAAAAATCCTATTGATTCGCATTCAGTGGATAGAGTTATTTGTTTTTTGATTGGTAGCAAAAACTATTTCCATCAATTTACAACATAATGGGTTCGATTCATTTTATATATAAAGCAGGGGGTTTTGAAACAATTGAATAATGACAAAGTACTTTTAGAGATAAAGGATTTTATAAGATCTGGTTTGTTGTACAGAGATCTGATTTGCCAAGTAAGTTAGACATGATTTAATTACCTCTCATTATTAGCTAGTTCAACCAAATAGTGGTAGGTACGGATAAAGTATAATTTTGTTTTTTAGTATTTCAATATTGCAATTGTTTTCTTCCCGAAGCCATATAGGTTCAAATTTTTTGGGCATCTCTACACTTTTAGTGGGGATTATATATATAATTTACAATGAAATGTTTTCAGTCCTTCACAATGTAAAAGATCGGGATGTCAGTGTGAATATAAGTCTGTAGAAATATTTAATCAGCACAAAACAGCACATAGAGAGAATATATCGGAGATTCTAGTCTGATATATTTCTGTAGAAAACGAATCTTACAATAGTCGCCCAAAATCTTCGAGTGATGATGTGAGAGTCAGTTTAAAATTAAAGTATCGATATTGACTGATCCGGTATAATATTGTTGATGACTGAGCTTCAATTTCATGAAGTATTGCATTGCGAATAATATGCAATAATCTTGAATACACAAAAATATTTGCAAGACGGTCTAGCATAGCTTGAATTTCTTTACTATGTAAAAACTATTAAGCAATCATCTTGGATATACGAAATTATACTACTGGATAATAATATGATGGAAAAAAGTTCGCTGTACGTATTAATTTTATCCAGATATCACATGGATCTACCAATTTCTCTTTATAAAATTTATGAACACATTAATTTTATTTAGACATCCATTGATCTATTAATTTCACTTCATTAATTTTATCAATGCATTAATTGTACTTGGATGACATATGGATAAGCCGATAGAGCGGGCATTAGATGTTTTTTCCGAGGCTACATCAAAAGCATTGTTTGTCAATACTTCCGACTAATTTCTTAAAACGTCTATTTTGTAATAGGAAATCACTGCAGTACAAACCTGAACTCAGAGGTAAAA
>NC_051846.1:177015063-177021553 GCF_002237135.1 Teleopsis dalmanni
ATTGGTCCCTTGTTATGGAACAAAAATCAACTTCCATCCTCTTAGTATTCAATTTGAACTTATTTAACTCTAACTCACAATCATTGTGTCAGACATTATTATCTGGTTCAGACAGTATCTTGTCTGCCCAGCATTGGCTAGCGATTTTGAGAGGGTTCTTTCATAACACCCTGTTGGACTACTCACCAGTAAAAACAAAAGATTTCTTAATCTAAATAAAATCAATGAAATAGATCTAGTTCATCTATAAGGATATATTTCAAGGCATGTGGAATGCATGCCTGTCCTTGTACTCATCCTTCCGGATATGCTTTAGAGTATGCCTATCGTCAAAAGCGATTTCAATTTATTAAGCATCACCCTGCACTATTTGGAATTATAACTAATACCAAGTAAAATTTTATGTCCAATATTGTAGTAGAAGTGACATCTAGTACCACGGGATTTAGATATCTGCAACTTTTGTCGTTTTGGACACTAAGTTGACTCCGTAAAAGAGTGTCGTGGTGGTTATAGTTAACACCATAAATTACGCAGAAAGCGTGTAAGCATTTATGCATTTACTCAATATGAAATTGCATACTTTCAAGTAGATGCTATGAACCAGCAGAGATTTATGATGGGCCTCGCTCCTCAACAAGAAGCAAGTTGTCACCAAACATTTAATTTCAATTGGTTCAAGGAATATGCTTTCCAAAAGGCTTATTTTTATGATACGTGTATTGAGACCACCGTGTTGTAAAGCCCATATTGTGGTTAACGTAAAACAACTAAGGCTTTTTCATCCCTCTAAACACATTTTTGGCATTTCCTATCTTTTTGTCCAAATTTTGTCAAATATAAAACTTAATATTTGACCTTTTCTGTCTATTGTTTTTTTGACAGGCTTGCATTCAGCGATATTACATAAAATATTTAGTTACAGCGAATTCCTCAAATTTTGACTCTAAATGGATAAAGTGTGTGCCTATAACCTATAACGATTCACTCATTAATATCGCTAAGCTTAAAATATTAATGAACTCAGACTCTATGGATCTAGGACAAACCGTACAATATACATAGCATAACAGTTTATGTAGATATCAAACTATAATTACTCACACGACTTTAATTCAATTTTTCATTTCGAACAACAAATTAATCTTTAATACGAGCTGAAATTAATCATCCGAAAGAGTTCCATCAATAAAAATAAATAAATTTTGCACAAATTATGAATGACACAAAATTTAAACAAAAAGTTTTTCATTTTTTCCCAAACTAATTTTTTAAAATTCAGTTGCCCAAAAAATTGAAGAAAAAAACTCATCTTCAGCAATATTAATAATGACATTTGTGATACGTGATCCGCATAAACACACTGAGAAAGGATGAGATCAGTTGGAAAAAGATACATTTTACACACCAAAAATTAATAATAAAAACGTCTTGGAAAACAATGCGATACCTGGAATTCGTATAGTATCTGTGTCCTCACATTAACTTCGACTCATGCAACAATGCGGAATATGCCACTGCCAGTGCCAGTACCACTGCTACCGCCAATACTGCGGCAGCTACTGCCACTTTTAATATCTCGACAATATCACCAAGAGGCACATGAAATTTAAGTAAAATTAAATATTAAAAATAAAATAAAAATGCGATTTGACAGCATCCAAAAGTGCGAATGACAAATCGAAGCACATTTCGGTGCTGCGCCCGCAATACGTTTCTGCGTGAAAAAACTCAAATTTTTTACCAAAAATAATTTACGCGCCTCCAACATCCGTTCAGGTATGGAGGCAGCAGCCCTTCTCTTTCCACTTACGATATTTTAATAATTTTTATTATTATTTTTCATTAATATCGGTACATATTTTGTACATTCTTTGTTCGGAGAGTTTATTGAATATTCTTCTTGTTTTTTCTGTTTTTGCTCCAAAACTTTTGATTTGCTGGTTTCTTTTCCTCCTGGCAGATGATAATTTTTTATTAATATTGTGGATGCATTTAAGGACTTGCAGGGAATGATATTATTTGGAATATTTGTTTTAGCGGTACTTTAAATCAGTAGGTACTATCACTATTCTCCACTCATTTACTACATACATATGTATGTAAATATTCCCTAGTTGAGTATACGAACAACTGTATGAAATATTGAAATATTTTAACTATACGTAACCCAATATATGTAACCAACTATATAGTATATTTACAATAATGGGACTATAATGGATTTATCTTCATCGGTCACTCAATTTTAATATAAAGTTTTAACATTCACTTATCTTGAGCCATCCAATATAGAGTCATCCGATTTCATATCTTCCGAAATGAAAGTTCTCAAAAATATAGTCTTTAATGTATTATGATGGCTAAGTCAATATTCAGTGGAATCTTATATCTACAAATGATGCTATATTTCTATCTTAGTTCCGATGTAGCTACATTATACATTACCAGTAATCAATCCGCCTTACATATTGGTAAAGCGTAACCTTCAGGTTACTGAAGATTATTCACATCGTTGAGTTTAAATTCTAAATTTGTAGAGTATATGACTATATGTCACTTCATATCCTGGTTATTTCCAAGTTAGACAGATTACTTGATATTGATAGCTATTTAATAGTGATAGACTTCTAAACAATTGATTTTGTACACATGGTTGAGTTCAAGTTATGACTACAAAGAGTATGTGACTGCATATGACTCTGTCTCCTACTTAGCTCCAAGGTAGCTATATAATATAATATTGGCAGTCATTCATTAGTTGTAACCTTCACATTAATTGATATTGCTTATATTGACATTGTTGAGTTTAAATAATGAGTACATAAAGTACGTCACATTCTATGTCTTACTTGGTTCATACGTAGTCAGATTAATTAAAATTGATAGGTATTCAATAGTGATAGTCTTTGGATTAGTGGAGATTATTTATATCATTGATTTTAAATTACAAGTGTATATAGTATGTGACTGTATGTCACTCTATTTAATCCAACTTAATTGTAAGATAAACAGTTAATAAACGATGATAGTGCTTCAATGTCAGTAGCTTTCAGATTAATTGATGTTGCTTATGTTGTTGAGCTTAAATTACGAATACATAGAGTATATAAATATACATATTGTCTCCTTATATCCAGTTTTCTTAAAATTGGCTGCTTTTCCATAGTTGTTAATTTCCGATTATCATAAAATTATTTGCATTATTGATTTTAAGTTATGAGTATATAGAGTATGTGACTCTATGTCCTACGTGGCCTGGTTATTCTTTATATTGGAACGGTGATAGTAGCGCACCCAACAATCAGTATAACTGATCAAATAAAATTATATATATGAAAAAAAAAGTTTTTTCCGATTTTATTTTTTTTCCAATATTTTATTATTGTTATTAATTGGCCACCGATCGTTGTTTAGTTGTCACAACTTACATATTTCAAAAGAAATTCCTTGTTCGTGCGCAGACAGGATCATTTTGAAATATCATATTTTTTATAAATGACATATGTCACTTTGTTTGACAAGTCATATTAAAACAAAACAGAAAATAATATATATGGCTTTGATTAAGTAAAAAAAAACATTTAAACAAAAAGAAAACAAATATATTGTCTTGCTTACATAAAAAAAAGAAGAAGTGAATGAAGTGGCTTAAGTGCACTCTGAGATGAAAGCGGAATAAATGTTTCGTAAGCTGCATTTAGTGTGCAGTTGAAATTGTGTTTGCAGCTTGAAATGCAATTCTATTGTTGCATTTTGCATTCATTAACCCATTTACACTGTTCGTCTCCTTATTTGTTGACGCGATCAACGCATTTCCTTACCGGCACTTCACACATTTCTTTCATGCATTGTTCTGATTTGTTTGCTGCACTCGGCATCTTATGCAATTAAAACGCATGCATTTATCGCGCATTTGTACGCATCCTTGTTATGTTAATTCTTTTTTCAAGCAACATTAACCCTTTTACAACAAGTGACATAAAACCCACAGCAACAAACACTGTGACACGCATGTATTGTAGTCCTTTGAAGTCACTTACGCATAAAACTCTTAACATCTTTGACTCTTCCTTTGAGTGTTCTTCCGTTGTGTTGAATATTGAGTGTTGCTGATGTTGTCAGCATTGCTGCTGTGTCTACACCGGGTAGTATTGCATTCCATGTAAAATATTGCTGCAACTCATTGCACAGCATAGTGTTTCGCATTACTTTGCTTTGACTTGCATTTTACATTTTGCACGCATCCTTGAACAATGCTCAACATAATGCATAGCTTTTGCCACGCATGCATTGTGTCGGCTCAAGCACTTGCAATTGGCAGCAGTTGGAATATGCACTGCGGTGCATGCAGGAAAGAATAGCACGTGTGCATCATCAAATTACACGTTGCAACACAATGCATGAATGCATTTATTATGCGTGTGAGTACGACGTGGTGGCCACTTGTGGGAGTTCACAAGTATTCTAATCAACTCAGTTGATTCACTGAGGTGGGTGAAATCTCAGCTCAGCTCAGCCCGAGGAATGAGCAAACACAAAACGCAATGTGACACAAGCCGCACGCCACAAGAAAGAAACAGAAATTAAGAAATTACACGCGCAGGTAAACTGATAATTTGTTGCTTACTTACTGCAATGCTGCATGCTGCAATATTTCAGTACAACAATTGCTGCAGTTGACGTTAAACAGCGTCAGCAGTAAGAAAGAAGTGTAAGATACATAAGTTAAGATTATATAAGAAGACTACATCGGAAATTAGTTTATCCTTGCGGCTCTTTAGCACTTCATTTCAGACCGTTGAAGCAAGTAACTTGTATCTTTTAAAGCTTGCAATTATTTTTTTCCTTAATGTTTGTTATCAAAGTTGCATCTGCCGCTGTGGTCTGATTGCATATGTTTCCGATAAGAATGTGTAGCTTCTGTGCAAAAGAAATTGCTAACAACCTGTTGTGGTCTTCAGTACTTGAACACTCTTCACATGTAAGTGCAGTAGTTGCATCTTGAAGATGCAAAAATTATTATGCATACTTGAGATAGAAGAGCATTGCAAAATTATGAATTATGTTATACCTTTAATAACTTTAATAGCAATAAAAGAGACTTCAGCAATGAGCGTGAAAATTAGTTAAAAGTTTTTATAAACTCTCATTAAATACTAATAGATAGACTTGTAGCAGTAGCGTTAATGGTCTATTCTGAAGAGGGTAAGTTGTTATTAAAAATTTCTGTCAATTAAAAATTTATTCTAAATTTATTCTAAAAATTTATTCTAAATCCTATTTGAAGATCAGGAATTTATCACTAAAAACAAATTCTATATTCTTATAATTATTGAAGGAATATATATTGCAGCATCAAATGATAAATATCAAAAACCATAATAACTTCTATCTTTCTGTTACTTATTTTTTTCGTCTCCAAAAGAAATCAGTTATACCCTGAGGTTAAGAGTGAATCGAGTCAATTTATAACTTAAAATTAGAATTATTTAGAATAAATTGTTTCTAGGAACGGCATACTGAATTGGTCAGATAAGGTGGTAATCGGAAGGCAGAACATCAGGGATATATGGCAAATGTGATGTAATTATTTAGAATAAATCGTTTCTAGGAACGGCATACTGAATTGGTCAGATAAGGTGGTAATCGGAAGGCAGAACATCAGGGATATATGGCAAATGTGATTGGAACTTAGCAATGAGTCTTTAATTAAATCAAAAAACAACTGTAGCTGAGTTTAGTCTTAATTTTAATTATTACTGATATATACTAGATGGTCGGAAGTACAAAGAACTGAAATTTATATAGACAGATCTCTATAGTATTAGCATTATAGTTTTAGTTTGGTTTTCTATGTTAGTGCGAACATGCGCCAGGATATAATCCTATCCAAGTCATAACTGAAATCAGTCATTACATTTCTTAGGTCGATACATTGACGATAATTAAATACATTAATTACTTTCAGTATAATAACGCCATACATTAATATTAGACCTAATCATGAACGTCATAAAAAACTATTGTCGATATGATTAGGCACACACAGTTTTTTATGTTTAACTTTGGAAGTAAATCCACTTTATATCACCAGTAACAACATGATATAAAACTGACCTTTTTTATAGTGATCAAGCAGAAATTCAGATTTTTAAAACAGTCTTATAAGTTCTGTCGGTTTTATTATTAGATGTGTTTTGAACATAAAGCAATCACTAAACCCAAAAATTATTATACAAACTTCTTACTCTTAACTATTAAATATTTATTTTGAATTTTCTAATGACCTTTGAAAGTAATCCATACCCCACTTAATTCCATAGTTCAAACGCCACTGTTATTTATTATTTAGTCTTAAGTAGTCATATTAGAAAAATCATCTTTCTATTCTCTATTATATTCTGCATGAAGTCGATAAAAGATTTTTTTAAAGTCTTATTAAATTTTTTTATATCTCACTCCTTACAAATTAACTTGAAACCCATAA
>NC_051846.1:177021653-177025285 GCF_002237135.1 Teleopsis dalmanni
GATGTTGGAGGCGCGTAAATTATTTTTGGTAAAAAATTGGAGTTTTTTCACGCAGAAACGCATTGCGGGCGCAGCACCGAAATGTGCTTCGATTTGTCATTCGCACTTTTGGATGCTGTCAAATCGCATTTTTATTTTATTTTTAATATTTAATTTTACTTAAATTTCATGTGCCTCTTGGTGATATTTTCGAGATATTAAAAGTGGCAGTAGCTGCCGCAGTAGTGGCGGTGGCAGTGGCAGTGGCACTGGCACTGGCAGTGGCATATTCCGCATTGTTGCATGAGTCGAAGTTAATGTGAGGACACAGATACTATACGAATTCCAGGTATCGCATTGTTTTCCAAGACGTTTTTATTATTAATTTTTGGTGTGTAAAATGTATCTTTTTCCAACTGATCTCATCCTTTCTCAGTGTGTTTATGCGGATCACGTATCACAAATGTCATTATTAATATTGCTGAAGATGAGTTTTTTTCTTCAATTTTTTGGGCAACTGAATTTTAAAAAATAAGTTTGGGAAAAAATGAAAAACTTTTTGTTTAAATTTTGTGTCATTCATAATTTGTGCAAAATTTATT
This sequence comes from Teleopsis dalmanni, assembly GCF_002237135.1. NCBI lineage: Eukaryota > Metazoa > Arthropoda > Insecta > Diptera > Diopsidae > Teleopsis > Teleopsis dalmanni. Next base: position 177,022,235 of record NC_051846.1, read on the forward strand.
TATTTTTATTGATGGAACTCTTTCGGATGATTAATTTTAGCTCGTATTAAAGATTAATTTGTTATTCGAAATGAAAAATTGAATTAAAGTCGTGTGAGTAATTATAGTTTGATATCTACATAAACTGTCATGCTATGTATATTGTAGCTCCATGGAGTCTGAGTCCATTAATATTTTAAGCTTAGCGATATTCATGAGTGAATCGTTATAGGTTACAGGCACACACTTTATCCATTTAGAGTCAAAATTTGAGGAATTCGCTGTAACTAAATATTTTATGTAATAGCGCTGAATGCAAGCCTGTCCAAAAAATAGTAGACAGAAAAGGTCAAATATTAAGTTTAATATTTGACAAAATTTGGACAAAAAGATAGGAAATGCCAAAAAAGTGTTTATGGGGATGAAAAAGCCTTAGTTGTTTTACGTTAACCACAATATGGGCTTTACAACACGGTGGTCTCAACGCACGTATCATAAAAATAAACCTTTTGGAAAGCATATTCCTTGAACCAATTGAAATTAAATGTTTGGTGACAACTTGCTTCTTGTTGAGGAGCGAGGCTCATCATAAACCTCTGCTGGTTCATAGCATCTACTTGAAAGTATGCAATTTCATATTGAGTAAATGCATAAATGCTTACACGCTTTCTGCGTAATTTATGGTGTTAACTATAACCACCACGACACTCTTTTACGGAGTCAATTTAGTGTCCAAAACGACAAAAGTTGCAGATATCTAAATTCCGTGGTACTAGATTTCACTTCTACTAGAATATTGGACATAAAATTTTACTCGTTATTAGTTATAATTTCAAATAGTGCAGGGTGATACTTAATAAATTGAAATCGCTTTTGACGATAGGCATACCGTACCTCGGATATACTCCAGCGTTTATCTGGAAGAATAAGTACAAGGATGAGCATGCATTCCACATGCCTTGAGATATATCCCTATAAATGAACTAAATCTATTTCATTGATTTTAAGAAATCTTTTGTTTTTACTGGTGAGTAGTCCAACAGGGTGTTATGAAAGAACTTTCTCAAAACTCGTTCTCTATCGCTAGCCAATGCTGGGCAGACAAGATACTGTCTGATACAGATAATAATGTCTGACACAACGATTCTCAGTCAGAGTTAAATAACTTCAAAGGGAATGTTTGGATGATTGAAGTTTGTTTTTGTTGCACAACAAGGGACCAATATACAAAGTCATCTCAGTACGTCAATTGTTTGTACGTCTTCTGCATATTCTTTAAACTAAAATTAACGATAATGGATGATATCGTCGTGGTACCATTTCGATTATTAAAGGATCTTGGGCGAATTAGTGAAATTTCTTTAGGTTAAAAACTATAAAAATTAATTTGAAAAAAAAAATATTAACATCAGTCAAGTTATGGCTAAAATATTGCCGACTGTATGCGGACAACTCAATAAAATTTGACTGAAAAGAATGAAAAACTGTGAGATTTCCCGATGATACTATTTCGCGCCTATTAGCAGAATATGATTTAAATCCTAATCACGTATGTATTATTAACATATATAATACATATAATACATATAATATAATACATATAATATTAATGTATTATTATTATTTCGAAACCACGAAATAGATAATCCTGTGTCATTCCTTATACCTTTGAGTGACGTCCATTGGCAGAGTGTCTTATTCTAAAATCTGATCTCAAAATCTCAAACAAAAATGTTACTGAAACGGAGCCACGAAGTAGATAACCCTGTCTCAGTCCTTATACCTTTGAGTGATTATTTGTTTATTTGATGCTTTTATAGAGCACTATAAGAATTCTCAATGATAATATTTCACGTCCATTGGCAGAGTTTCTTATTCTGAAATCTGATTAAAATCTCGAACAAAAATGTTAGTAAAACGTTTGCTAACGTTAGTAAAACAGAGCCACGAAGTAGATAACCCTGTGTCAGTCCTTATACCTTTGAGTGATTATTTGTTTATTTAATGTTTTTATAATTGTAGAATGCAGGAAATTATTTATGGAAGTTTTTAATTTCTTTGACACATTTAATAGTTTTCTGATTACTCCAAAGTAAGCGCATTCACATTCACTTTTATATCTTTTCACACTTGCAACTCGAACGCTTCATGGTTTTGTCTTCTTCTTCGCTTAAATGATTATTTTGTTAAGTACTTTTAATTAAAAACAGCAGAAGTGGAATAAATTAAAGTTTGCTATGCAAACAATTTTTATGCACACCAAACTACCACATACAAATACATACACACACTCATACACACAATGCAGAAACAACGTATAAACATTTCAATATTTATACAAAATGTGTTTGTAGGTGAGGTGTGCATAACTGACAAATAAGTGAAAACCCTTTTTTGTTAACCCTCAAAACCGCACAGAGTGCTTTTCAATTAAACTTTAATTAAATTTAATGATATGATTTTTCATAGAAATCCATTAAATTCCTTTTTTTGTTTTTTGTTCCTGTTCTCTTCATTTTACCTTTTCACCAAACAGAAGCGAAGTGATTGTAAGTTTGTAATTTGGAGTGCGGATTGTACAAAAGAGTATACAAGCTGCTTTGTATGCGTTTGTGTGTGTGTACACTCTTAAGCTCATACATCACATAAATGCTTAAGCAGTTACGTTTCCGCTCTTAAATTTTAATTAGAAATGAAAATGGTAAGCGTTGATGGAAGAGCGTAGTAGTAGCATTACTTTGCATTATTATTGTTGTGAAAATTTCACTACTTCTTCTACTGCTGCTGCTGCTGCGATTTGAGTGTTTGTTATTGTAATTGTTGTTCTTGTTACTAAAATATGTTCTGTCTGCTATCACTGCTAGCATTGCTACCACTAATGCTACTACTGTTTCTGCTGCTGCTGAAGTTGGTGCTTCTGCTGCTGCTGCTGACGTTGCTGCCGTTGCTGATTTAATACTTTATTTGTTCAAATTTCTTTTCGAAGCAGATTTGTTTGAATGCGATTTGTGCCTGAGTTGCCATGTTTGTTTCAGAAGTTTTGGCAAAGATATGCACATTATTTTCCATTTC
>NC_051846.1:177025385-177028053 GCF_002237135.1 Teleopsis dalmanni
AAAATCGTTAATTGAGATATATGATATTTATCTGATGGCCTGTCACTGCAACTAACCAATCAACCATACTCTGCACTGTTACACCAAGGAAAGAAGCATCATATGGTATCGAATGAAAGAGTAAGAATGAATAAAGAGACCCAAAATTAAATTTTAGAAACGATATGAATTTATGAAGAAGACACAACAAATCTTTAATTTTGAGTGCAAATTCCCTGTATATACATGAGCAGGTTTATAATTAAATGACTTTTTTAACCGCCCGTTTAGAAACTACAAATGTAACCTTACTTACGTCTTAGTAATAATAGATTTATTTTGTTATAAACTAATTGCATTACTTTTTTTTTTTTTGGTGTGATGTTCTGGTCTTGAAATTGAAATTGATTTTCGAGATGTTACTGAAGTGAAATATGTGAAATGAAGTACTAAATATAAATAATTTTAACCGTTAATATTAATATCTCTTCCCGCCTGTAAGATTTTTAATCGTATTTGACATATTACAATTTATGGTTATTAAAAATTAAAATAAAATATTTATATGTTCATAACAAGATACCGGATAAGTGATTTGGCTGATATCGATAATGAAGCATGAAGTGAACATTAACAGTTTCAATTCTTCACGGTTTTGATAGAAAACAGTTTCATGGTTTCAAGATAATTTCCAAGGTGTTAGATATAACACTTTATGGGTTTCAAGTTAATTTGTAAGGAGTTAGATATAAAAAAATTTAATAAGACTTTAAAAAAATCTTTTATCGACTTCATGCAGAATATAATACAGAATAGAAAGATGATTTTTCTAATATGACTACTTAAGACTAAATAATAAATAACAGCGGCGTTTGAACGATGGAATTAAGTGGGGTATGGATTACTTACAAAGGTCATTAGAAAACTCAAAATAAATATTTAATAGTTAAGAGTAAGGAGTGAAATAGTAATTTTTGGGTTTAGTGATTGCTTTATATTCAAAACATATTAAATAATAAAACCGACAGAACTTATAAGACTGTTTTAAAAATCTGAACTTCTGCTTGATCACTATAAAAAAGGTCAGTTTTATATCATGTTGTTACTGGTGATATAAATTGGATTTACTTCAAGAGTTTAAAATTAAAAAACTGTTGTGCCAATCATCGCCAATAGTTTTTATGACGTCATGATTATGGTCTATATTTAATGTATTTGGCGTTATTATTACTGAAAGTAATTAATGTATTTAATTATCGATCATGTACGACTAAGAAATGTATGACTGATTTCTAGTTAGTGATATTGGATTAGGATTATACCTGGCCGCATGTTTCGCACTAACATGAAAACCAAACTAAACTATATGCTAAACTATAGTACATCTGCCATATATTTCAGTTCTTGTACCTTCCGACCATTCAGTATATTAGTCAGTAATATTAAATTACGACTATACTCAGCTACATTTTTTGATTTAATTAAAGACTACATTGCTAAGTTCCATCACATTTGCCATATATCCCTGATGTTCTGCCTTCCGATTACCACCTTATCTGACCAATTCAGTATGCCGTTCCTAGAAACGATTTATTCTAAATAATTACATCACATTTGCCATATATCCCTGATGTTCTGCCTTCCGATTACCACCTTATCTGACCAATTCAGTATGCCGTTCCTAGAAACAATTTATTCTAAATAATTCTAATTTTAAGTTATAAATTGACTCGATTCACTCTTAACCTCAGGGTATAACTGATTTCTTTTGGAGACGAAAAAAATAAGTAACAGAAAGATAGAAGTTATTATGGTTTTTGATATTTATCATTTGATGCTGCAATATATATTCCTTCAATAATTATAAGAATATAGAATTTGTTTTTAGTGATAAATTCCTGATCTTCAAATAGGATTTAGAATAAATTTTTAGAATAAATTTAGAATAAATTTTTAATTGACAGAAATTTTTAATAACAACTTACCCTCTTCAGAATAGACCATTAACGCTACTGCTACAAGTCTATCTATTAGTATTTAATGAGAGTTTATAAAAACTTTTAACTAATTTTCACGCTCATTGCTGAAGTCTCTTTTATTGCTATTAAAGTTATTAAAGGTATAACATAATTCATAATTTTGCAATGCTCTTCTATCTCAAGTATGCATAATAATTTTTGCATCTTCAAGATGCAACTACTGCACTTACATGTGAAGAGTGTTCAAGTACTGAAGACCACAACAGGTTGTTAGCAATTTCTTTTGCACAGAAGCTACACATTCTTATCGGAAACATATGCAATCAGACCACAGCGGCAGATGCAACTTTGATAACAAACATTAAGGAAAAAAATAATTGCAAGCTTTAAAAGATACAAGTTACTTGCTTCAACGGTCTGAAATGAAGTGCTAAAGAGCCGCAAGGATAAACTAATTTCCGATGTAGTCTTCTTATATAATCTTAACTTATGTATCTTACACTTCTTTCTTACTGCTGACGCTGTTTAACGTCAACTGCAGCAATTGTTGTACTGAAATATTGCAGCATGCAGCATTGCAGTAAGTAAGCAACAAATTATCAGTTTACCTGCGCGTGTAATTTCTTAATTTCTGTTTCTTTCTTGTGGCGTGCGGCTTGTGTCACATTGCGTTTTGTGTTTGCTCATTCCTCGGGCTGAGCTGAGCTGAG
>NC_051846.1:177028153-177096522 GCF_002237135.1 Teleopsis dalmanni
TTTCTTACATTCCTACTTTCCATATCCTCTTCAATATACTTTGCTCATCCAAGATTATTTTCCCAATCTAATAAATAAGGTGTACAAACATCTTCGGCTTAAGTTTTTTCTGAAATATATTCAACACATGGACCTAGTTCATAAAATGGGAGTATTGCAGACCAATTCTAGTTTATTAAAAACAGTTTTGATCCTTTCTTTATTTGTGTCACCTTATTCGATTATAGAACTTTTATAGCTTCGGTCCAAATTGGATTTTAGAGTAGAGATATTTACCTACTTAAATTATTTTCTAATCCATCATATACCTGTGATACTAATACTAAAAATTTAGGTCTCTAAAATTGTGGAAGAATTTTTTAAACATGTGGTATGCAGCACTTTATAAACAATAATGTTTTGAACCACTCGATAACTAATGAAACTTTCTATTTCCTCTATTCAAATTTTTAGGATTAATATTGTATTTAAAATCCAAAACAAAAGTTTGTATTTAAGTCGAATTTCTAAAAACTAAAGGCAACAGTCTCCACTGACATAATTTTGGTAAATATTTTGGTGAATTCGAAGGCACCAAAATTGAAGTTTAAAGTTCAATTCGTAGACACATCAAGCATAACTATGGAAGATGGCACAGTTATTAAAGAGAAAAGCTTTCTACTACAAAACCAAGCTGAACTTTCCAAATGATTTCAGTTCTTTACTCCCTTAACTACTACTAATTTCGGTTCGTAGTTATTCATATTTTATCTTCTTTTTAATAAAAATTTATTTCATATTCTTTTCGTGCACTTGCATTTCTTGTGGTCTGTGCATTCTGTACAATAAAACTTCTTTCCCACATAAGAGCTTCAGAAAATGTAACAAACCATTAAGTGAGAAAAGAAATTTATTTCTATAACATTAGAAAGTTTTTAAAAGAAATTTGTAATGGAAGTAGTTTTTGGTGTAAAAAGGACATTCAACCACATTATTGCAGATGAAAAAACGCCATACAACCATGTTAAGACCTACTGGTCTTTGCTTCCAAAATGCAAAAAATATGAGAATTATTTCAACAGCTGCACTGGCCATTGAAGTGCAACAATACTTTCAAATACAAGCAGCGGATTTATGTAGTAGTGCTTAAAAATTGTAATAGAAAATCTTACCATAGTTTTCAGTTCATCTTCAGACACCCACAAGGACATGTTTTTATTCATACAAAATTTAGTGCCACTCTCCACTGGCGTAGAAATTGAAAGAAGTTTGAAACGCTCATGAGAACTTAATATTCTCCAGCCCACGTCGTAATGAATACAAATCACGTGCCTTAATTTTCTTTAAAATTCTAAAAATTTGGTAGACATAAGATATAAATTATGTCTTGAAACACACGTCCCGGCACACATGGGCAGTAAGAAAAAAGAATAAATAGGAATTTTTTTTTTTTTGGTACCTTTGTAATCCAATATTCCAGGCATACGCTTTCGTTTTGCTTAAGTAAATCAAGTCGAAGGGCAGCTTCAGCGGTGTTTGTGCCCACCTACAACTGTTCGAAAGTAATGGGTACCCAAAGCTGAGCTTGTGGACACACCTTTCACAATTTTTATTTAAATTTCTGTTTTTTTTTTTTTGGTTTACTGTATCAGTTTTATTGTATTTTTTGCATTGAAGTGCAAAACGTTTAAAGGTTTAAGTGCAAATATTTACTTTTAAGTACCTTCATGTCTCAAGTTTAGTTATTCCGTGTTTGTTTTCGGTGTCTTTTGAATTTGATATGGATTCGTTATGCTGACATACTCAGCATGTGAAAGCAGCGATAACTGATCATCCTATATAATATTACGATGCATCAAATTTTAAATTCTTCCCAAAAATCGGCATATTTTAATTTAAATGTTGAGTAGAAAATCAGTTCTAAGTTGTTATTGGTATGTATTACACCATTGTTCCACTCAAACCATGAGAAATTTTAATTATCTGTATAAGCTGTTTGCTTATATGCACTATACTTAAGACTTAGTCCCTTACATTTTAGTTAACTTTATTTTCTCAGTTATTATTTAAATCAGTATACCCAAAATAATTGGTGCACACCATAGCCTTCACCTCTCGGACATGAAAACGTTGTACTCATCAACAGAATGAATATTGGATTTGCAAATTGTACACCATAATTAATATTCCATATCCATGACTATATGATCAGTAATAATTAGAATTTTCGTATTAATTTACGTCAATGAATAATTTATAAAAACTATTCAAGAAATAACATAACAACCAGAACAACTAGGACATACTTCACAGACAATAACATATTACAACTAGAGCCAACTTCACTTCATACAATAAATTCAAACGATCATTCAATAATTTTATACGATCTCTGTGATGATTTTCCGAAAGCTCTGCAAAATATTGCTTCACGCCTGCTATTGGTCAGATTTCTATAGAGCTAAAAGTTAGAGATATACATATCTGAAGAATACGGGTAAGTGGGTGTTTGAGCAATTATTACTTTCATTCGTTAAATTTCTTCATTGTCAAAACACTTTTGTGAATCCATTAGCCGGGTCTTTTTTCAACTATTTGGCTTTATCTAACTGGACCAAAAAGTTGCAATAATATTAAGAATAAATACTTTTGCATTTTTTAAGATAATCAATCACACTATGTAATATATGTGAAAACGCAGTATTCACATGAATCCGCAGTAGATATTGAAACATATATCAAAACCCCTTAATTGAATTGAGCTGTGCATATACTTAAAAAAAATAACGAGAATATGTATTAAAAAAAATACTTAAACCGCAACTGTAGCAGAGAAAAGGCAGAGAGATAGCATAAGCAAGATGTATAGACTATATGACAGATAATAGATATTATATATCATCTATCATATATCGATTTTATATCATACATCTATCAAATATATATGTAGTACTGACATTAATACTATATAATAATACTAATAAAAGCTACTATAAATTTCTTGTTCAAACTTATATATCTTGAGGTATTAAAGTTGAAGGAGTTTTATGGCAGTACACATAATATAGAATGACTCTAAAATATCAGTTTGAAAGACAACTGTATGCAAATATGAAATCATCGATATTATTTTTATTATAAATATTCTTTTCCATAAATTTTGAATCCTAAATTAAAAATTAATACCTAAAAAAATATAAAAAGATTTCCACTAAAAACTTAGTGGACTTAGCTATACTTAAGTATAAACCGATTAATCACAGTTTTATTGCATAGAATGCATTCTTTAAATATGTTTCAATTTTAAATTAAAAGGCATATATCATAAAATTATAAACTTTTTCGTACAGACAAATATACCTTTATTTACAGTTTATATGACAGCTATATGTTAATCTGAGCCGATATAAACAAAACCTTGTAGATTCTCTAACATAAATATATATACCTATTTATATATATATACCTGTATAATTTAAATATTTTTATTATAAACGAAGAAAACTCCTTATTGATTGCTCACTTCATATTTATATTTAGTTTAATTAATTGTAAGCGCAATTTTGTATAGTAGTCCGATTTCGATATATCTGACTTCTGAAAATTACGGGGTTATAATTTCATTCAAATTGTTTCAAAACTAAGAAACAATTTTGAGCTGAAATTGACCGACGGATAAACGGAGAATACTACAATAACTTTACTTTTCGAGCTGATCAAGAATATTTATACCTTATGGGTACTGTGACCTTTTCTTCTTTGCATAAATCTTCTTCGTGAGACTTCGTTTTTTGTATTAAATAAATCTTAACAGACCCAAAATACCCCATTTATACTTTTTTATATAAACAAGTAAAATAAGAAGTCCTACAAAGAAATTTCCATATTTTGACTATATATAACAATTTATTCCAATTGAATTAATTTCCGTTTTATATACTCTACTAAACGGATTTTTATGTAATAAAAACAAAGCATATAGATACAATATTATTAAACAAATATTAACTGATTTATTTCAACGCATTATTTATGTAGCTTTTCTTGAAATTTAATTTTGTGCTTCACACTAGCACTTTTCTTTATATTAATACTCATTTGATTGAATATGAACTTACAATAATATTCTTGTGGTGTACGAATATAAAATATTTTAGACTTATTGTTACAGTCATTTAACTATCGGAACTAATTGTGACCTATTTCCTATGTAAGAATAAATCATATAACAATTATTTTTCGTGTGAAAGATAATATTTTTATATGCAACTTAGTTGATCAATGCTAGTTTGTTCGAGTGGATCGATAAAATCACACATCTCCATAAAAACTAGTGCAGTGAACTAGTGCAGAGTTGACAATAGCCGGATAATGGGCTCACTCAGAAGGCGATATTGTGAATTTAAGGAATGTTAGTTGCCAATGGATCACCTCCCTTATTAGTAAAGTCACTCAGGCAGCTATGTAGCTATTCATTGAAGTATTTTCCCATACTCACGAGATTGTCTGACCGCTATTTTTATTAAGTAGGTACTGTGTCCTACTGCTCAACAGAAGTCTGTTTATATTTGTAATTAATGTAAAACAGTAGTATTGCATTATAATAAATGAAATGAAAAATTTAGTCTTTTTGAGTATTAATAAAAACTTCTAAAGTGAAGTATGTAAAGTATCTTTTTTTTATTTATACCATAATGGCAAATCTTCACTTTATTTAAAGCTCTTTAATTTTTTTCAAATATTATTGACTAACAGGCATCCTTCTTCCTAAAAAAATCACTTTGAAAAGCTCGTAATCCTTTCAATAGTAAAAATTATATAAACAGATTTACTTTTAAGTATATTTTCAATATAAAAGAAAATGTTTTTTTTTGAAAATTAATGATTGATGACATTTCATAATGTGATTTTGCATAATTTTTTTTTATACAATGTATCTCTTTTCTTTCTGAAATAAATCTTTTGTTACTCAACTCAATAGAACTCAACAAGTTGATTTGTGGGAAAGTAGCTATTGTCGGTCTACACACATTTCATATAAAATCCTTACTGCAAAAATGATAATTCTCAAATGATTCAATCCATGAAATTTGTATAGATTTTGAGCACAAAGGATGCAGACAGTTTCCGCTGCGGTGGAGGAAGATATGTATATTTTGAGTGATTCTAAAGTTACAAAATCACTTCTGTGAAACCTCGCGTTTTGGTTACAATATCGCGTGTAAGTCTTTTGTCAATTCAATATTGGCAACTCGACTTCAATGAACAAAGGTGAAATATGAATTGTGATTTTCTTTGGGATTTACCACCACAATGAAACCCCTTTAAAAGGTGATATTTTGCTTAATGGACCGTAAAAAAATTTCAATAAATTTATTTTTATAAGGAAAATTTTGTACGTTAAATGTCAGAACTACTCCTATATCTGAACTCTAAAGTATTCTTTAATATAGTTGAAATTGCAGCAGGTAAATTAACTTTTATAACACACCACAATAGATAATAAAATTTCGTTCAACAGTACGGTTTCTGTTTCATCCGATCACTATCTAAAATTTTAACGGGTATCTATAGTAGAATAATGCCAACTCCATTTCTTTTGAATTGTCTACATTAAGTCTGTATTTATCTATTTAAATTGTATAAAGCATTCCATAACTAATTTTGATTAATTCTATACGTATTTAGGTAAAATTGTGAGGTGAACCTTTTGGATTTTTTTTGCTAATATATTTCTCAAAAGCCATCTACCAGATTTTAACCTTAAAAGAAATGGGTTGCAAGGCTTTCCTGGTTTCCTGGAAAGAAATGGGCTTTCCTGGTTTTTTGATAGTACTGCTACTGGTTATATTTTTTGGGAAGATTAAAAATATGGATTCCCCAAATGATACTTGACAATAAATACTACCCATTTGAAGCTTCAAGAAAGTGCTGTCCACAGTTAAAAAAAATCTGAATGAGACATTGTTCTATTTTTTAATCCGCTGCGAAATTAAAAGGAGTTCGGGTTACCTTACCTGAAGCTTCATGCGATTTAAGAAGTCAAAGTTGGTTTTTAATAAACTCAGATATAGTTTAGAGTTTCATATTCTATAAGCACATCAGTTTCTTAATCACATTACGTTCAGATTTCGCATTACCAATATTATTCTTTATGGAACTATAGGTTACTTACTTATTTGACTATAAAAACATGTTATAGGATTTCGGCCTAACGGCACGTATCTCTCCGGGCGCCTCTGCTACGTTCGTGCCTTCACCAGTCTCGTACATCAAAATCGGTTATTGCTTCCTCAAGTTTATCATTCCATCCATCATATCGCTGGAGCATCTTCAACCATTTTCCCGACCTGAGTAAGCTAACGACGCCGCTGGATGTTAATTTGCTGAATTGTATCAATGTTTTTAATTTTAATCATTACATTTGATTTTGTTACCATATTCACAGAAAAGTTCATTGAATATTATTGTGTATACTTCTGTCTTGATGTATTCACAAGTAATTTGACAAAGGATTACTATCAGCCCATCACTGCTTCTTGAACAATACCCGCCTTCTAAGCTTTCTAACTGTAAAAGTTAATATGAAGTGAGTCAATAGTGAGACACAGCCTTAAAACGTTACGGAATTTGCCGTTTTTAATTGATTTTTTATGTTTTTTACTTTCTATATCATTTATTCAATTAATTTATTTTGATCCATTAATCGTACTCCTTTCGATTTTGTAGAAGTAAAATTGGAAGAAGAATCTGGTTGAATATAGAAGTGATGGATTTGCTTAAATACTTTTCCGGCTGATTGAATGAAATCAATTTTCAGCATTATTTCTACAAAATTATATTTTCAATATTAACAACTATTCGGATCTTTAGCAAATTGTCTCCTTTCATCTTAAAATCCCACAGATCTTAAAAAATCATTCCATATAACTAGATATATTTCTGTATACATTTGCTAAAATGATTTCAATACTCACTCTATAATTTCATTCTAATTTTTTTAATAAAATATTTCTTATCATTCCCATTCTTTCTTTCTCTCACTCTCTCTCTCCTTAATGTGGTCCAAGTAGGTATGAAGTAAAATCTGCTTTTTTGTAGAAGGTGTAGGCTGACAGACAGATACGGCGGGCGTGGAGCATATGCTAAATTGCTTCAATTGTTGCCATGTTTTTGCTACTGTTGGCTCGATATGTTGTTATTGTTCTGATTGTGGCAACAATGAAGTGCCTCCAAATATGTGCCCATTGTATTCAAATTTTTGTCAGTTGTCATTTTGTCACTCTTTTAGGACGTAAGTTTGAATAATGGCTTTTGTATTGACTTACGTGAGGTATTTATACCTTAACTGTATTATGATTCTGTGCCTTTCATGTCGCTTTATGTGGGCTTCGTTTTTTCGGTTAGTATTTTTATGTATCTTTTTTTTTGTGATTTTTTGATTTTTGTCGGTAGCATTTTGGGTCATTTTTCTTGTGTTCAGAGTGTGTTGTTTTATTGTTTGTCACATTGATCGATGCGACATTTAAACTGAATTGTACTCGAACTCGTTACCGAAATTGCTGTGAAATGAGCAAGTGTTCAGCACTGAAATTGCCTGGAAAAAGGCTAACTAAAAAGGCTATTGTTTGCTTTTATTGATGTATATTTTGCATAATGACCGAAAAAATGTGTACTAAAGGTGTCTTATTATATTCTGGATTTTGTAGATGACAAAGCTAAATTGCCTCAAAAACACAAAAATTATTTTTTTTAACCAAATTGCAATGCGAGATATTTTTTATCTTTCATTTCTTTTTAGTTCTTGTTTTTATCTGTAGAGGCAGGAAATGAAACTGGTATTAAATTGAATCTTTTTGGCCATTTACATTAAGGCAAATCGCAGTCATTTTCACACCTTTAAATTCACACAAATGTGCCAAGTCGTAAATGCGAAATGTGCTGTGCAACAGGTGAGCGGTCTCAGGCTCGGGCTCAGGCTCAGGCTCAGGCTCATTAAACCGGGCAACGGCTAAAATATAAAATTAAAAACTTGGCATTTAGTTGCGCTAATTGCCAGTCTCGTACGATAAGATAAGGTCATTAGGAGCAAACTTAAGTGTGTTGCAATTTTTTAACTGCCGCACATAACAATTTACGTATAAAATTCGCGCTGCAGGCAAGACTCCATCCAGCATAAAATGACGAATTGCAATAAACACCCAAACTCGAACTGAAAGAAATTTTCATAACTCGCTGCATATGTTAAAAAAAATTATTTTGCCAAATTAAACAGATTTCAGCTTAAATGAAAGTGGCAGTTGCGATGCGTACCGTACGTAGTCCGTAATGCGCTACATGCAGCCAACACTCTTGCCGGCCATAGTCCCATCCCCGTCCCCATTAAGTCAAGTGGCAAAGAGGTTTTGCAAATATTGTGATTGCACACGTTGACTGCCAAAATCTGTTATACGCTCTGCCGGCGTCTTGAGTCTGTGAGTCTGTGTGTCTGGAAGTGGGTCTACTCATTTCCTTGCCACTTTGATTTTTATACATTATTAATTTTAACAGCGGTACACAATTTGCAGCGCAACCAATCGATGATGCAAAACTTCGATTAAGAAAATGAAATTTTGCAGAAAATTTCTCATTTGTTTTTAATTGTGAGTGCTAAGCTAGCAGCGAATATGCAATAAGACACTTAATGCGATATAATTTAAAATTTATAATAATTTCTTTATATATTCCCCAGTAAAAAGATATTTACCCTACTCGACTTTGCATGTTCTTACAAGGCATTGGACAACGGGCAGCAGCAGGCAATACGACAGCTGCTGCCGCTACAGCCCGACTAAGGCGATCATGTCCAACAAGTGAGAAATTACACGCACATTAATTCCTTTCAATGGGTTGGCAAAGTCCATTGGCCGCCGCATCAAGAGTGGAAATAAAATAATGAAAAGGCAGCGATTTGTAATCTGTTTCGTTTTAAATCTTTTACATTTTATTTTCATTTTTCTCAACATTTTTTATATTCATTTTTTCCGCTTAAAATCAACTTTCTTTCTATACGCAATATAAACTCTCAGACCCGAGCTAAGCGGCACAAATGGAAGAAATCAAAATAAAATTATAATAAAAACCATAACAGGAACAAGTAAAAGAAGCAGAAGAAGCAAAAGAAGAAGAAAAAGACCCAGAGCCAGAGCCGACAGAGTATAGCATAGAATTTGTCTCAAACATGGAAGAAAGATGTTCGTCATTAATTAAAAAATTTTGACATAATTTGATATGGGGCCGGAAAGTTAAGCTTATTTATGGCAGTCAATGTAGACTACCATTAAACAAAAAAAAAAAAATAAAACAAAAAAAGTTGGGTAAAAAATAAAAACAGCTCCGGTGAATGTAAACAGGAGGAGTGACTGAAAACATTTATAAATTATGCACAGTAAATAAAAAGGCGAAGTGGAAAACATGAAGTAATTTTGCTCTGAAAAATGTTCTTCTTAATTTGGCACGGTTTGCTTTCAATGGAAAAGAGCATTTCTTCCTTGAGACACTAAATTAAGCGGAAAAACTTACAAGTTAAAGTGGCACACCGATGAAGAATCACATTAAGTATATTTTGCCAAAATTGCAGCTACTTGTGGCTTTGTGGCTGGTCAATTTTAGTTTGACAAGCTTCGATGGATATAAAATTTTATTTTAATTACTTAACTTTCAAACAGTTCCACTGATTTACCACTGCTACTTCAATACGTATGCTTCAGCAATAATAAGTAGCAAATCATATAGCAAACCAAATCGATCGATTAGAATCACAAAATATACCTTACAGGTATATAACTATCAATAAATTTTGTTTTATTAATAATAAGAAAACTCATAAAAACGATTATCGTAAATGAGTTTAATTAAAATGGGTAATATATGAATCATTATCAATGATGGTATTAAACCTAAGGACATGAATTTAAATGCAACTATCATTTAGTGATTCTACGGTGAACCAATTAAAAATTTATTAACTGTTCTTACAAAATAAGTGATAAAGATTTTGAGTTATTAAATATTTAAAATAAATTGTATAAATAATTGTCACAAAAAAAAATAAAGTTAAAGCAATAGTATTTAATTGCTTCATAACGATAATGAAGTTAAATAAAAATACAGGTATGTTGTACAGTTAATGTACTCGTACATCTCTCATAAATACTATATATCTACCGATAGTATAGAATATAAATGAATTAGTAAAAATTCATTTGCATTAACTTACATCGAAACTCATTTACAACCTCTTTTTTTAGTATTACTAGAAATAAAAAGATAAATATTAATGGCTGTAGTGGTGATCCTCCATGAATCGAATTAGCGTTTTCGCACTTTACACCGCATAGTTTCCACATCCTCATATTAATAGAAATAAAAACAAAAAATACCGATATATCCATAGTTAAGGGGTTGATCGAAGTGGTGACCCTTCATAAATCCCATTAATGCTTCCATACGGCGTTCACACCATTATATTATACAGCAATTGGAACAGCAATTGTTTAGTTGGATCGCCCTCTTTCACAATGAAAAAGTTATATCTAAACATATAATTTTAATTGAACTGATGTTTCTCTTTCAAATTAGGCGTTTGTAAGGACATCCTATTTATACGTCTATTAAAAACGGTGTGGTGTTAACGTCACACGATAGGTAACCACGTAAAACAACTATGGACTCACGTAGCTAGGAGAGAACTCTTTGTTTTATATGACATATAGGATAAAACATTTTGAGGAATACCCAACCTGCTTGAAAACAATCAACTAGAAACATTATTCGATATATATTCATCTCAAGTGCAATTAAACCTTACATTTTTTAAATAAATTTTCTCAATTTTAAAATGTTCAGCGGTTGTTAAGCAATTTGCATTTTGAAATGCTAAATTTTGAGTTAAATACTGATGCCTTAGATAAGAACACAGTATGGCTTAATACTTATTACTGAACATTATTTCCAAATCGGTACCTTAAAATAGATAACCTAAATTGGAATAATGGGATGAATTGAATAATAATTCTTGGACAAGATAATCAAATTTAAATTGAAGCCACTATACATAAATATTAAATTCATATTACGAAGCAAAGTAATAAAAGATCCAACTTTAACAACAAAATACACTACCCCATATGAAATAATCGAAAGGATTTAGTAGTGGTTCATGTACAAGATGGATACGTTTAAACCAAAACACTATACAGAAAGTTTGAATACATATAAGATAGTAAACCAGTAAAAAGTACAACTATAAGAACTAAACACAGAGTAAGAGAGACGGGTAAAATATGAGAATCTATAATCAATTATTTTTATGTACTAATATTGTCTTCTGTTCGGTTAGGGTCTGTTGTAGCACAAAAGATCAATCATGGTCGCAGTGCTCTGCTCAAGTGGGAGCTAGTACCCCGTTTATTCTTATCTTATGTACTATTATGCATTATTGTTATAATGTATTATCTTAAATTACAAAAACATAATGAACATAAACCTACTGAGGTTAGATTATTTTAGGGTCATAATAAGAATTTTTAATCATAAAGACTTAACGAGAAAGTCAAAAAGTATGAAAAATTTAAAGTATGAGTTATTGTCACAAAAAATATTTTAAAAAACATATATAATAAACCTATCACTATAAAAACCGAAGGTACAAAGCAATTTGTTCTGAAGAAAAGGATACAAACTAGTTAAATATAAAATAAAATTTTTACTTTATATTAGGAACCGATTTAAGGTTCTACAAATCTCTATCTAAAACTTAAAGTTGTTAAATTCATTTTAAGTCGTTGCTAAAGCGTAAAGCGGGTATAAAGAAAAAAACTCTTACAATTCTTTAAGATGCTTTAGAAGGTGATTAGAAGGTTCTTCTTGCTGCTATAATTATTCTACATCGCTTGTAGGTTAAACATGAGAAAATAAATATGAAGCACATTTGTAATTTTCATAATTACTGTGGCAAGAGTGACTTAAAGGAATATGTAATCTAATCTCGTGATTTCTCAGAAAACTCACACTTAAAAAATTCTTTTTTCCAATATGAGACTTATGCCTAAAATTTTTTGTATATAAAAAAGATGGGAAGTACATCCTTAGTCCTTCCTATTATTGTGGTTAGTGTCACCGGAATATCCATCATAATTTTTCAGAAACGTCACTATCTATTAATTGTTTATTTTTTCCAATATAAGACTAATGTCTACTATATTTTATATATAAGGACGATAAGAAGCATATCAATTCTTCTCATAACTGTGACAGAGCTGACTGAAAACAGTATTTAGTGTTCTGTTATGGTTTACTTACTATTTAATTGATCTATTTTTTATAATTTAATTTAATAATTAAGTACAATTTAATTTAAAATTTTTTGTTTTATAGTTTATATCAAATTTTGATTAATTTTAGGTTAATTTTCTTATCTCTTTCCAATTTACTCATTATCCTACTTACACCTATTCTCTTTTATATTCAGAGGAAATACAAATGTATCGCTGTACCAAAAACTTAAAACTATCAATCTTTTTAACTAAAACAGGCCACATACCAAAGATGAAATTGAAGTCTTAGTTGCCACTCTTTAAATGAAATTCAAATAACAATATTAAGGTAATATAATGGCTCCCATTAGTTAATACATTGCCATTGATATACAGAGACTGTCTTAGCTGTGAATGCAATTCAGTATATCACTAATTTTCACACTAATTTTGAAGTTTACTTAGTTCGGCACAGCATTCTTAAGAAAACAGTCAAACAATTTATTTTTATCTACCACTCGTTCGAGTATAGCAACAATTGCAACAATCTTCTTCTCATTGCAATATCCGTACTTGAATTTTTGTATCTCAACCGAATGTGTTAAATTGTTCACACACATATTTTGTCACGTACAGAAAAAAGGTAGCAGCCAAAATTATTGCTCAAACCCACTCGTAACATTTCAAAGCGATTCCACCTGAACAAAACTCTAAATAAAACACCATAAACATTGCCAACAGCATACAAAATATCGCTTAGTAAAGCAAGCAACATACAATAACAGCAACAACAGCAGCAACAGCAATAACAGCAAGTAACAACAACAACAACAACAACAACAACGACAACAACATCAAAGTAACAACAATCGATTGGTGCACTTACCAAGGTAAAGTGCTAGGCAGGTTAGTTGGCGTTGCTCTCCAAGCAATAAAATCGTGCAATTAATACATGATCCTGACTAGATACGGCGTGCACGACTTTAAAATGTTACACGTGTTAACTTGGAACTGTCTCACGTTGTCCACGTATGGATTACACGAATACAGCCGATACCGAAAAATCGCCTTAAGGCCAACTTCAGAGAACTGCAAATTTTATACTTGACTGCTCAAATTATTGTTGGTGTTGTTGTTGGAGTTGGAGTTGTTGCTGATGTTGTTGTTGGTGCTGGTGTTGTTCCTTTGCATTAACATGCGAAGATCGCATGGTACAAAAATTATTGGAAGCGAACTTGTCATGTTGCATTAACTAAAGTATTCCTATTTTTACTATTTTTATTACTGAAAATAATGTTAGCATTTGTGTTTATTGCTGTAATTACCTTGTTTTTTTCTCATTTCTATAAAATTAATTTTTCATTAAGATCTTAGGGCTAATATATAATAATAGTGCTTGCGAATTAATAATAAGAATTGCATTAATTTGCAAATACAATTTTATTAATATTTAATTATTAAAAAATATTGTTATCACCACTAGCCCACTTTAAAGTCAACAAAATGGAAAGTAGGTCTTGGTAGTGGAAATATTGAAGAGAAGAAAGAGAAGGGCGTTAAGTTGGGACATGAGTACAACAATAACATCATAGTTTATATTCTCTTTTCCTAGTGATTTGATTTCACAGTTCCTATGCAAGTGTCCTGCTTAATACAAGATATTTTATAGATACCCAAAATGTATGTTATATGATCTTCTGGGTGTAGTAATATAATGGCATCAATAAAAGTGATGGATAAAAAAGGAACCTATAGTTCAATAATATAAGCGCTTTAGCCATAACTTAAGTATTAGCTTCAACGTGACTTAGGTATGAGTTTCTGTGAAAGCGATTATAGTGACGAATGAGACGCTAATGATTTTGTTTTACTTGACATCCCTTCTATAAAACCTCCTAAATCAATTTTCGCTTCTGCTAGTCACTGACTAAGATTAACATATTCATTTACTCTTTGCAATAGAGCAACAGAAATTATCAGGCTACAGAAATATAATATTTCAAATATATCTCTAACATAGGAACCACTTTAAAGACAAGAGAGTTTACATATTCCAAATTTTCTGGAACTCTAAGCTTAATCGAAAATTTTTTTCATTCCAAAATTCTATTTTCTTGCTGCAAATAAGGACATTCAAGAAATTGTAGTCCATAGTCTAACATATACTCAGGCAGCGCTATGCCGGTGTTGAGCGACCGGAGATCTCTACATCAACGATGTTTGTGTGATTGCATTTTAGTTGAGAATCTTATTCAGTAATAATTGTTATTCCCGGTGCTAATGTCCATAATGCTTATTAATATACTGTTTGACTTGCGTAGTATTGTTCCGTATCATTAAACAATGTTATATCAATTCACTTGTTTCTTATTCAATTAAATTTTTGGAGCATTTATTGTGTAATTGCCCGGCTCTCTCGAGAACTCGACAAAAATACTTAAGGCTGTCAGTTTTACAGGACTAAAGCACATATCTGAGGTTTCTATTGGAATTCTAATAAACTTTGCTAAAGAAACGCGTATCCTAAGTGATGTACACAATCGCTAAAACAAGACTCTGATCTGGTATCGCAATAGACCTTAATGGTCTATGTGTGGCCTTTTTGGTCTGTCAGCGTAATCTAAACTAAACTAATCTAAACAATTAAATAACAAAACTGAGGTCATCAAAACTAATGTACCCTATAACAATTAGCTGGACTTTATAAAATATTGGCGTATAGAGTTTGATGGATACTATATTCGAGAAATCAAAAAAGTTTGTTAAGAGTTTAGGTATAGGTACATGTGTTTGACTGGAGACTTACTAAGTCTTACGCCAGGAAGTGATTTGATATAAAAATATAAAGTAAAACTATAAAACTAAATTATATTAATGAGAAGTCGATGAACAGTACAAAGATTTCCGATGGAAGCAAATATAACTAATATCGGAACAACGAAATAAAATAGAATTTTAAAAAATAAAAAGCAATGAATAAGAAACTCCAGAACAAACTACAGCGATCAACACAAAGCAATACTGACTTAAGGAGAGAAACAGAAGTGCAATATTGGAACCCAGAGAGGTTTTACATACAATAATCAACTAACTGTCATGAGAGTGTTATATAAAATGAATTTCTATAATAATTCTGTTTACTGAAATATGTTTTATTTTATTTTTCAATATCTTATCAATTTAAATTTAAGTTTATAATAATTATTTTAATAAAAATTTTTTTTATCAAGTGACATCACAAAACCATAAATTTTCGCAATATTTTAGTAGATTAAAATCAAAATATATTCCAACAAGTTTGTCTCAAATATACGTATGAGCACTACATAAAACTTATAGTAATTGGAATTTATTTCATAATTATTATTTGAGAAGCTGAGAATTATCTGAGAATTTTTCTATTCTGCCCAAATAAATTTGTTACACTTCAAAACTTAATTTTAGAATTTCTTTTATTTTCTCATTCCTTTCTTTATATCTGCTGGTGATTTATTGAAACAATTGCTAGCTAAAGGACCTCTTACCACTACGAAGGTGGTCTGTCTACCATTGTGTATTTCAAATACTATTGCTTTCCCTGATTCAATTCAAAAGACAACTATTTCCATTTCCACCCCCGCATCCTGTATTACCGCATAAGTCCTTTTTCTGTGGCATTTCAATAAGTTCTGTTGCAGCTTAGGAATTTGGGTCAAGTGTTTACTGGAGTACGTCTGTATTTAGTTTATTGATTTTGTATACTTCAAGCATTCGTGTTTGTGTGGATTTGTAAAAAATATTACAATAGTTTTGTCATAGTTTCTAATAACTTTTCTAATAATACTCCACATATCTCAAAAAGGCACCATATAAAATGTTTTCTCCCTTTCTTGTGAGTCTTATTGACGTGTGATGGCAAAAATTTTCAAATGTGACCAATAAATGGATTTCGTGCTGGCTGGGATTAAATAATGAAGACTTCATTAAATTAGGACAAACTAAAGCTAAATTGTTTAGGTTTAGCACAAATGTCAATATTGACAGCACACTTCCTAATGTCCTTATTAAATTTCATTTATATGTACTGCTTCATTAAAAGGAAAGGGTGTATAATTGTTTGATATGACTATACATTAAGAGGATGACTAATGCTGGCTGTGAACTACATAGTTCTTTAAAGAATTTCTAACAACGTCTATTTAACATAAGTATAAGATACAACAAAATTAAAGTAGTTTTAACATAAAATTCTTAAATACAAAATAATCTTGAAAAAAGTACGTACATATATTCGATTCAGTACCGACATATGTTGAATCGTCCCTAAAATGCATCGACAGTTTAAATGCATAATAACTACATTAAATCAATCGAATTAATCTTACAGGACTTACATTTTTAAGGTACATTTTAGTGAGAACACCACATTTTATTTTAATGAGCAATGATAAACTACCGGAATAAACTGCCGGCGGAATGACCTTCTGACATCTACGTGTCTGTTTAGATTCATATTCCATATTTTGTTGTTTTTCATAATAAATCATGTGCCCCAATTTATCTTATTACATCAAGTTAAAGGTAATAGATGAAGTAATGTTCAGAGCATCACTAAAATAAAACACATATCATAGGTGTACCATAAAATAAGAATGTCCTTATATGTTCAATATTTGAAAATATCAATTATTTGAAAAATTTAAAAAGTCTTCTGTTCTTCATTAAAATATTATAATTAGTTTGATATCAATTATGCACAACATATCTTACTAGTACGTTGTGAGCTGCCAGCAATGTAATCGGAGTATATAGTACGTAGATTTTAGTTGAAGCATTTTTATTTATTATAGGCCAAAGATAGACACTGGCGATGTAGATGAAACATAGCTCTCTTTTCTACTCTAGAAAAACAACCTCAACATTATATCATTATAGGCTTGACCTCGTCTCATAGTGTGTCTTGCTAGTACGAAGATACTAGTTAGTACCAATAACGTAGTGTTAAACAGTTTCCGCGTTATTGAAACAGCTGGCTGGTAAATTCCTTGTTCAATTTGAAGATTAGCTAATATTATTCTTATCTGCCGAAATTTCTTTCAGCTATATTTTAAATTTCCAGCTTGGTCGTGGCAAACGGGATACCAATATCAAAGAAGAGAATGTCAAAAAATAGAGTGCCTACCTTAACAAGTTCATTTATGCTACAGTTTTCTTAACTGTCACCAAGCTTAGTAACAATTCTTCTAATGTATTATTCTAACATATATTGTTTGATACGGTAGCCACTACCCAGTACCTTGCTTCCAGAAAACAAGGCAAAGGACGCCCACATCTGCAGTGGAAAGACTAGGTAATAAAAGCATTATGAAAACACGCTGTAATACCAACTGACGGCACCAAGAAACGGATTGGAGTGAATAACAGAGGCTACTGCATACGGTAAAGGGTGAATTACGTATTAACGTATTTAATGGCCAGCTAAGTAAGAAACATAACCTCTTTCTTTTAGGAGATCTGACAACTTTCAAGTGTCAAACACAAAATTAGTTTTAGTTATTGGTTGAACGATACGTAAATCGGTAGTGAGTTGGGAATCATTGAGGCTGTAAATATTAATGTTAAATAAATTAAGTAGAATTAATGAGCATATTTTACTATGAAATGAATTTATTTTAATTTGTGTTTCTATACTCATAAACACTTTTAAAAAGTGAATTATTTTCTAAGCATTAATCTATATTTCAGCTGTTTAAAAGGAATTATTCTGAGTTATAACATATAGCATACAATATCAAGATATTCCAATTATCTCCGCGATTATTTGCAAGTCTAACAATTTAAGATACTTCGAAGTTTCAAGCACATAACCAAGGAAAATGTAACGACTTAATATGAAAACTTAACAGCATTAAAATATTTTCAATGCAAACACTGGACATAACTTAAACCCTATAAACTGCATATTTAAGTAAACAATTTTTAGAAAAAAAATATATTTATTTTCAGTAAAGAAAGTAATAACTTTCTTTGTGGAAAGTTGCTGGAAAACAATAACGCCAACACAGCTTGGCTTAACTCGAGCTTAAGCGCTGCACCATCAACAAAAACTTTAAAGCGCCAACTTTTCGGTTGTAACTTTTGTGGAAAGCAGCTCGGTTCACGAGCTGATGTGGAGCGCCAGGATATGTAACGCCAGGATGTGTAAGTAACGGCACGGCAAAACGCTGCACAATAAATACAATAATAAACTTTGTAAATGCAGCAAAGTATGAAAAGCAAAGTTGGCGTAAAAGTAAGAAGAGAAAAATATTTTATATTATTAAGAAAATAAATAAATTCGAGCAAAATTACATTAAAAATAAAAACAAAAACAAACAAGAAAAAAGGATAATAAAGGAAAAAAACAGAGAACGACAAAAATGTAACAAAACTGGAGCAAACATAAAATTCATTTAAAAGGAAAAATTTTTACGCAAGTTCACCATTTTCAATTCACACTATTTTCACACTTTCCCTTTACTTCACCTCACTTCACTTCACTACACAACACTACACAACACAACACACTTTACATCCTTTCGCTGATTGTTATTGTTTTGTATGCAATTTGTTCCGAATTTTTCGTTTTGTTAAGAAAATTTTTGTTGCAACTTTTGTGTACAATATTTGGCATTTGCTGTTGCCAGTTGTAGTAGTATTAGTACCTCTTCATCTTTTTCTTTTCTTCTTCTTGTTGTTCATCTTCTTGTTGTTATTGTTCGAAATTTGTTAGTGTAAATTTTTAGTTTTTATTTGTTGCTGTTTTCTTGTCTTTTAGTGCTCTATATGTGCACTATAAATTAAGTTCAGTTTACTTTAGTTGTTATTTTATTTGTTTTTGTTTTATTTTCAGTTTTGCTCTAATCTCAAACAATTTTTGTTGTTGTTGTTTTTGTTGTTTGGAGAACGAAAACAAAGCATCCTGTCACAAGTTAAGTGTGTTAGCCTACCGTATAAGTTGCAAGTAAAATGCTAACCAAGGCGAGAAAGAAAATTAAGGCGCGAGAATTGCACTTAATTTAAATGCCTTGCATGAAGAATTCAGTACAAAATGGCTGCCCATTCAGAAAATGTCGGAAAGTCTCAGTTAAAGAAAAACGCCTGCTTAAGTTTTTAAGTTAACTATGCTCATTTATGTTTTGTTTTTTCAAGGCAACATGTATTTAAAAAGAATTTAATTAAATTTGTTGACAATTTTAATTTTACTTTTGAAGAATTTAAATTAATCCAATCTTAAGAAAAAAATATGCTTTCATATATTTTTGTAGATTTATCTTAAGTATCTCCGATGTCTACTTAATCATTAAGTATATAGCAAAAAATAACTTTTTAAACAGACTCTTTAAGATTAAAATAAAATTCCATATTATACCCAAAATCTGAAAGTTTACACTTTAAAATACTAAAATACAGAAATAAAATAGAGTGACGAGGGATGTAATAAGATGGGAATAAGTGATTCGAAGACTTAAACCAATTTCAAATGGCCAAGAAAATTCAAATTGTTTTTTTAAGTTAACAATAAAGACTTGAAAATATTTCTCAGCTTGAGTAACAGAAACATCAGTTTTTATAATAATTTAATATATTAATTATACATATATATATATATAACAATAATAATAATATATATTTTTATATATTATTATATATTATATATATTTTTTATTATTATTAATTAATTACATATTAATGTATATATATATGTAAGATGGACACATATGGCGATAGCAGAACAGGCAGTTAAATTAATGATGTTGAAGAGAGTAGTCGTAAAGTTGTCAAGTCGGTCGTCGCAGCAGCAGTTTTGTTCTCGTATTGGTTTTTTTTGATATAATTGCTTATTCTTATTTAATAAAATAGTGATATTAATCCTATCCTTTACCTATATGTATAATACATATTGTAATAAATATATATGTTTGAATAATATATATAATTATATTTCAATTAATAACCAATGCTTAGTTATGGTGGTCTGAGTTTAATAACTGGGATAATATATATATTATATTATATATATTATATATTATGGTATACATTATTATTACATATAATATAATTATATATATATATATATATATTATTATTAAATAATACTAACATTAATATTAAGTCCCAGTTATTAAACTCGGACCACCATAACTAAGCATTGGTTTTGTTGAATATGATTTCGTAAGATTTATTGGATGTAAGTATATGCAGTCAGGTTATGATTATAAAAGCCCATGGAAATATATTTGCTAACTGCAAATAGGGTTTTAGAATTTAGAAACTCATTGTAATCGATGTGTATCTACATTCGCTGATTTTAATATTCGAAAATTGTTAGCATTGTTAGTTTTTAATGTTTAAAATATTTACTGGATAAAAGAAGAAACTTTTTTATTCGCTAAAAGTTGAATGACTCAGTGTTCCAGCCATGATCTAAAAGAAAAGAGTGATAGAAGATTACAAAAATGCTGGTTAAGCATAAAATCACATCGTTGCTCATAATAGTTCTCATAATAATTCTCATAATAGATTTCGACTAAGCTGATAACAGAGGATCTATGTTTTAACTATAAACAGCAAATAGCATACATAAACGTCCAGCATAAAAATACAAAAAAAATTTATATTGTATAATCTAAGCAATTTCCATCTAAATTTAAAGTCGTTTAATATAATTTTCTACATAATCTTTAAAGGAAAAGTTAATATTTCCAAGAAAAATTGATCTGTATAGATTTTATGCACAATAAGTGCATTCCCCAATTCAACAACTTTCACTAAATTGCACAGGAATATCAAAAGTGCATATCCTTTTCAGAATGTAAGTATCTTTAAAAGTATGAAAAAAGTCATTTATGAAATATTGAAAGACTTTTAAAACTATTTCAATAAAATAAGTATTATTCAAAGTTTTTATGAATTTGCACATATATTGATTGAAATCAAATGATTTTCAAAATATACAAAAAGAAAAAGTGGAAATTTACTTCAATAAGCTTGACTATGGAACAATAGATTCTTTACTATATGAAACAATCAACTTCATAACTTCAAAACAGTTCCATTCTTCCACTCCGTATGACCTATAAAATGTCCTTTGTTTTGTTGTGAAAAATGAGTGTGAGAAAAAGAAAATAAAAAATGGTGAAGTATGTTACTAGGTAGAAAGAAGCTCGAAATGAAAATATATGCCAACGACAATAACAACTACAACAGCAACAACAATAATATTACTAAAATAAATTAAAAATGATATTTTTAGTGAAAAGTTATTATTCTCTTTGCACTTGCAACACATTTAAATAGTTTTCACATGGATTGTATCTCGTCGTACCACAGCAAAACACCAGCAAGAATACACTTTCTCATATATCCTCATATTTTCTCATATAAAATTAATTCTATTTTCTACTTTGTTATTGTTTTTATAGTTTTTGCAGCTTTCCATTTTCTATTTTCTCTGTGACATAATGAAAAGCTGTAAAACTTGTACGCAGTAATTCACTCACTCATGCAGTTATCCTTACAAGGCTACTACTCGTATAACTTGATGTTGCTTAGTTTGCGATGCTGTTGCAACGAGTCCTTGTTACTCCTGCCATGGATAGTGGAAGAGAAGTACAGCAAATAGCAAAAAATCTGTTGTTCCGCTTAAAACTCCGTTCATCCACTGGTGCTCGGTGTAATCTATTTTTCGTTTGAATATTTTCTTCGTTTTCTTCTGCTCATCGTATTCCTATCCATCCTTGCCTTTGTTTCATTAGTGCCGCGCAGTGTGGCGTGTTAAAATTTCCGGAAGAAGCATGATTTTCGGAAATTATGCGCTGTTCAATTAAATTTATGAGCGTGCATAAATACTTGACATACATTCCTCACTGCAATTTACAATGAAAATTTAATATCTGAAAAATTGATTTGTTTGCCAGATACGAGTACGTACTACAGAAATTAGTCTCGGAAAAAAAATTTCGATTTATGATTTATTGAATATTCGCATGTGTCTTCGATATAAAAAATTGGATAATAGAAAACTACTTTATTAAAATTCCGCAAAAATTTAGTATTAAACCATCAATTTCATTAAAGTTTTAATCAAGTTATTAAACTTTTAGAGCTTCATTAATTTTTACAGAACCAATATTTTATTAATATTTTTTGATTGAAATTCATATGAACAAATTAAAAAATTTTTTAATATCAAAGAACTATTTAATTTTTGCAGCCAAAGCATTTTGGCTTTTATGTGTAACCTGAACTTCTCCAATTAATTCTTTCAATACTTGACATATGGGATGATTTGCTTCAATAATCTTTTCGAAATATTATTTTGGAGGTAATATCATTTAAATGGGTCATTCCTTTAAAAATAGGACAACTTTTTAACCTCATCGACTCCGATTCGATTATTTTCGATCTTTTTTATGAGCTCCTTTTATGAGCTCATAAAAGAATGAGCCGTATATGATACGTGTTTAGGTGAACAATATATTTTCTAAAAATGGATATATAATATTATAAATACACAGGGTGTTGATAGAGAGTGTTGATAGGTTCTTTCCTTACAAATAGAAATTTGTTTATTTTATTATTAAATAGTATATAATTAATCATTTAGTCATATAATTTATATAAATTAAATGATTTATACATAAATTAATATATTGTATAAAATTTCCTAGTTTTGAATTAAAATAAATTCATTCCAATAAAGTACTTTCCATTAAAACAAAACAGGGAAAATACATACAGATTTTAATTAAGTAGAAGACAAATTGTAAATTTATTTTAAAAATCATTTTACAAATGGAAACGAGATAATCACACTTTCAGAGCCGTAATAAATGGTTGGGCATTAAAAACATGCAAATTGCATCTATAATAGGTGTTATACACCCAACATGCAAAAGAAGTTAAAAAAAGATTATTCATTGTTTAGACCATTTACACTATTGCCAACTCCCTATAAAGCTCTCTACAAAATATATATATAATCTTTAATGAACGAGTTCTATTTTTTTATAAAGTTATTGTAAACTATCGGATTGCTTTTTTTACAGGAAGAACAATATCTGACGAAATACGAGTATATAACATACCTATGCTGCTTGAAAATGGTCATCGTCATCATAAATGATATTTGGAAACACCTGCCGTTTTAATTATTCGTAAATGCAAGTGTCAGAAACTCGAAATCATATGTTCACGACATCCCAAACAATTGTATGGTCTGCCTAAAAAATATTTTATAAAATATTAACTTATAAACTTGGACATTTCTTCACTACTACCACTTTCTATTTCATATAGATTTTTTTTACTCGAAAGAATATAATATTTATGTATTAATACTTTTCACACATAATGCTTAACCCTCTTCAACGTAAACTAATATATACGGTAGATATTTGATGTCTTCGAAAAAATGGAACTCTTATTTACAAATAATTATGGATAAAAATACAATTTAACTTTAATCCTTCTACATAAATATAAGCTACACTCCTTGCTTTGTTAACTTGGACTGATTAATTGAAAATAGACAGATATTATATATATTAAATTGAAATGCACTTCAATCTACAGTTGCTTGCGAGGCAACTGTAATCGCAATCAGTTATAAAACGGTCATATTTATATAGTCGAGAACTGCAATTGATTATTTCCTTTAAAATTCTTTATTATGCTTCATACAAGCACTACTTTAAAATGAGGGATTTTTGAAAGTAAAAATTTTTTTTTTCTCTGTTATTTTTCGTCAGCAATAAAACAGCTATAAAACTTGCAAAGTATGGTGAAGTAAGTCCCTTCATAGGAACCTGACATTTTTTGTGGACTATTCAGCTTTCAGACTAATTGAGTGCACTACCAAAACATATAAGCTGTTTAAAAAGTCTCTGATCTACTGTAAAAAACTAAGACAGTTGAAACAATTTTTTTGTGTCAATAACAAGAATCACAGGTTCATCAGTTTAAATAGTTAAATACATCTGAACCTTAATTAATCAATAGTTTTAAATTAAACAGAAAGTCTTCTGATAGGAAGATTAATGTAGAAACATTACTTGCGAGTCAACCTTTGCGATATGTAACTAATGAGTGGGGGTACCGATATGGAAACCACTTTTATTCAAAACCTCTCTACATTTATCTCAGTTTTTGTACTAAACAATTACCTACTATAGTTAAGTCATTTAAAAAACCTATATGATAAGCTGTTCCAATGAAACGTTCTGGATTTACAGAGTTATTTTCGACTCCATAATGAAATCTTTAGGAAAATCCTCTCTAGCTTGTATTTTAATATATACAAAAAACACCTTAAAACCAAATACCTCGTATAGACATAGTCCCAAAGCGACATTTTAAGTATCCTCAGTAACCTGTGTTATAGGTAAAACTATAGTAAAAGCTATCCTGCATACGAAAAATACATTGTATGGACATAATCACATAGCGGACTTTTTAAAATCATTTATATAAAAATTAAAGCGTTTGAGCTCAAATTAAATATACTTAATTTATTTAATCAGCAACTTTTAATTATTAAAAACTACCACTCAATATAGTGCAATTTTTTGGCTGATAGTTCTGTTGTAGATCTCAAAGCCCAAAAAATCAATCTCCAATTATTGCATTTTCAGTTAAAGTTTATTCGATTTAATAAATTAATTCCATGAAAATTTAAGTAAAAATTAATTCTCTTTAAAAGGATTAAGAAATGAAATACCATTAAATTATTTGTGAGAAATTTCAATACTTCACGTCAGAAAGATATTTGCAGTTTTCCGTAAAGAAATAAATACTGTGATATACGTTCGCATAAAGGCATCTCTAATCCTTTCCATTGAAAGACATATTCACATTAAAACTGAATTTACTGCAAATGTGCTGAAATTATAAAGAGGAAAAAAAATTTCCTTTTCATTAAACACTGTCACAGGTGTTGCTAAGTTCTAAAACTTGATTCATTTTAAAACGTTTTCATGCTGAAGAAAATGGAAATGGAAAATAATGTGCATATCTTTGCCAAAACTTCTGAAACAAACATGGCAACTCAGGCACAAATCGCATTCAAACATATCTGCTTTGAAAAGAAATTTGAACAAATAAAGTATTAAATCAGCAACGGCAGCAACGTCAGCAGCAGCAGCAGAAGCACCAACTTCAGCAGCAGCAGAAACAGTAGTAGCATTAGTGGTAGCAATGCTAGCAGTGATAGCAGACAGAACATATTTTAGTAACAAGAACAACAACTACAATAACAAACACTCAAATAGCAGTAGCAGCAGCAGCAGCAGCAGCAGCAGTAGAAGTAGTAGTGAAATTTTCACAACAACAATAATGCAAAGTAATGCTACTACTACGCTCTTCCATCAACGCTTACAATTTTCATTTCTAATTAAAATTTAAGAGCGGAAACGTAACTGCTTAAGCATTTATGTGATGTATGAGCTTAAGAGTGTACACACACACAAACGCATACACAGCAGCTTGTATACTCTTTTGTACAATCCGCACTCCAAATTACAAACTTACAATCACTTCGCTTCTGCTTGGTAAAAAGGTAAAATGAAGAGAACAGGAACAAAAAACAAAAAAAGGAATTTAATGGATTTCTATGAAAAATCATATCATTAAATTTAATTAAAGTTTAATTGAAAAGCACTCTGTGCGGTTTTGAGGGTTAACAAAAAAGGGTTTTCACTTATTTGTCAGTTATGCACACCTCACCTACAAACACATTTTGTACAAATATTGAAATGTTTATACGTTGTTTGTGCATTGTGTGTATGAGTGTGTGTGTGTATTTGTATGTGGTAGTTTGGTGTGCATAAAAATTGTTTGCATAGCAAACTTTAATTTATTCCACTTCTGCTGTTTTTAATTAAAAGTACTTAACAAAATAATCATTTAAGCGAAGAAGAAGAAGACAAAACCATGAAGCGTTCGAGTTGCAAGTGTAAAAAGATATAAAAGTGAATGTGAATGCGCTTACTTTGGTGTAATCAGAAAACTATTAAATGTGTCAAAGAAATTAAAAACTTCCATAAATAATTTCCTGCATTCTACAATTATAAAAACATTAAATAAACAAATAATCACTCAAAGGTATAAGGACTGACACAGGGTTATCTACTTCGTGGCTCCGTTTTACTAGCTTTAACAAAAGTTTTACTAACATTTTTGTTTGAGATTTTAATCAGATTTCAGAATAAGAAACTCTGCCAATGGACGTGAAATATTATCATTGAGAAATCTTATAGTGCTCTATAAAAGCATCAAATAAAGAAATAATCACTCAAAGGTGTAAAGATTGACACAGGGTTGTCTATTTCGTGGTTTCGTAAGTAAACGTTTTACTAACATTTGTGTTAGAGATTTTGATCAAATTTCAGCATGAGATACTCTGCCAACGGGAGTAAAATTTTATTATCGTAAAATCTCACAGTTTTTGATTCGTTTCAGTCAAATTTTAGTGACTTGTCCGTATAAAGTCGGCAATATTTTAGCTATAACTTGACCGATTGATATTTTTTTCATCGAATTAATTTTTATAGTTTTTAAACTAAAGAAGTTATACTAAGTCGAGAAGTTAAGAAGAAGAAGAAGAAGTTATAAGAAGTTATACTAATTATACTAAGTCGCCCAAGATCCTTTAATAATCGAAATGGTACTAAGACGGTATCATACATTATCCTTAATTTTAGTTTGAAGAATATGTGGAAGACGCACAAACACAAATTAAACTAAAGCGATGATTTCATTGTTCAGAATAATGCCACATTCAGTGAGGAATTGATGCACTGAGATGACTTTGTATATTGGTCCCTTGTTATGGAACAAAAATCAACTTCCATCCTCTTAGTATTCCATTTGAACTTATTTAACTCTAACTCACAATCATTGTGTCAGACATTATTATCTGGTTCAGACAGTATATTGTCTGCCCAGCATTGGCTAGCGATAGAAAACGAATTTTGAGAGGGTTCTTTCTTAACATTCTGTTGGACTACTCATCAGTAAAAACAAAAGATTTCTTAATCTAAATAAAATCAGTGAAATAGATCTAATTCATCTATAAAGATATATTTCAAGGCATGTGGAATGCATGTCTGTCCTTGTACTCATCTTTCCGGATATGTTTTAGAGTATATTCGAGGGACGGTATGCCTATCGTCAAAAGCAATTTCAATTTATTAAGCATCACCCTGCACTATTTGGAATTATAACTAATACCGAGTAAAATTTTATGTCCAATATTCTAGCAGAGGTGAAATCTAGTACCACGGGATTTAGATATCTGCAACTTTTGTCGTTTTGGACACTAAGTTGACTCCGTAAAAGAGTGTCGTAGTGGTTATAGTTAACACCATAAATTACGCAGAAAGAGTGTAAGCCTTTATGCATTTACTCAATATGAAATTGCATACTTTCAAGTAGATGCTATGAACCAGCAGAGGTTTATGATGGGCCTCGCTCCTCAACAAGAAGCAAGTTGTCACCAAACATTTAATTTCAATTGATTCGAGGAATATGCTTTCCAAAAGGCTTATTTTTCGTATTGTAAAGCCTATATTGTGGTTGACGTAAAACAACTAAGACTTTTTCATCCCCATAAACACTTTTATGCCATTTCCTATCTTTTTGTCCAAATTTTGTCAAATATAAAACTTAGTATTTGAACTTTTCTGTCTATTGTTTTTTGGACAGGCTTGCATTCACCGCTATTACATAAAATATTTAGTTACAGCGAATTCCTCAAATTTTGACTCTAAATGGATAAAGTGTGTGCCTGTAACCTATAACGATTCACTTATGAATATCGCTAAGCTTAAAATATTAATGGACTCAGACTTCATGGATCTACAATATACATAGCATGACAGTTTATGTAGATATCAAACTATAATTACTCACACGACTTTAATTCAATTTTTTATTTCGAACAACAAATTAATCTTTAATACGAGCTGAAATTAATCATCCGAAAGAGTTCCATCAATAAAAATAAATAAATTTTGCACAAATTATGAATGACACAAAATTTAAACAAAAAGTTTTTCATTTTTTCCCAAACTAATTTTTTAAAATTCAGCTGCCCAAAAAATTGAAGAAAAAAACACATCTTCAGCAATATTAATAATGACATTTGTGATACGTGATCCGCATAAACACACTGAGAAAGGATGAGATCAGTTGGAAAAAGATACATTTTACACACCAAAAATTAATAATAAAAACGTCTTGGAAAACAATGCGATACCTGGAATTCGTATAGTATCTGTGTCCTCACATTAACTTCGACTCATGCAACAATGCGGAATATGCCACTGCCAGTGCCAGTGCCACTGCTACCGCCAATACTGCGGCAGCTACTGCCACTTTTAATATCTCGACAATATCACCAAGAGGCACATGAAATTTAAGTAAAATTAAATATTAAAAATAAAATAAAAATGCGATTTGACAGCATCCAAAAGTGCGAATGACAAATCGAAGCACATTTTGGTGCTGCGCCCGCAATGCGTATCAGCGTAAAAAAAACTCAAATTTTTTACCAAAAATAATTTACGCGCCTCCAACATCCGTTCAGGTATGGAGGCAGCAGCCCTTCTCTTTCCACTTACGATATTTTAATAATTTTTATTATTATTTTTCATTAATATCGGTACATATTTTGTACATTCTTTGTTCGGAGAGTTTATTGAATATTCTTCTTGTTTTTTCTGTTTTTGCTCCAAAACTTTTGATTTGCTGGTTTCTTTTCCTCCTGGCAGATGATAATTTTTTATTAATATTGTGGATGCATTTAAGGACTTGCAGGGAATGATATTATTTGGAATATTTGTTTTAGCGGTACTTTAAATCAGTAGGTACTATCACTATTCTCCACTCATTTACTACATACATATGTATGTAAATATTCCCTAGTTGAGTATACGAACAACTGTATGAAATATTGAAATATTTTAACTATACGTAACCCAATATATGTAACCAACTATATAGTATATTTACAATAATGGGACTATAATGGATTTATCTTCATCGGTCACTCAATTTTAATATAAAGTTTTAACATTCACTTATCTTGAGCCATCCAATATAGAGTCATCCGATTTCATATCTTCCGAAATGAAAGTTCTCAAAAATATAGTCTTTAATGTATTATGATGGCTAAGTCAATATTCAGTGGAATCTTATATCTACAAATGATGCTATATTTCTATCTTAGTTCCGATGTAGCTACATTATACATTACCAGTAATCAATCCGCCTTACATATTGGTAAAGCGTAACCTTCAGGTTACTGAAGATTATTCACATCGTTGAGTTTAAATTCTAAATTTGTAGAGTATATGACTATATGTCACTTCATATCCTGGTTATTTCCAAGTTAGACAGATTACTTGATATTGATAGCTATTTAATAGTGATAGACTTCTAAACAATTGATTTTGTACACATGGTTGAGTTCAAGTTATGACTACAAAGAGTATGTGACTGCATATGACTCTGTCTCCTACTTAGCTCCAAGGTAGCTATATAATATAATATTGGCAGTCATTCATTAGTTGTAACCTTCACATTAATTGATATTGCTTATATTGACATTGTTGAGTTTAAATAATGAGTACATAAAGTACGTCACATTCTATGTCTTACTTGGTTCATACGTAGTCAGATTAATTAAAATTGATAGGTATTCAATAGTGATAGTCTTTGGATTAGTGGAGATTATTTATATCATTGATTTTAAATTACAAGTGTATATAGTATGTGACTGTATGTCACTCTATTTAATCCAACTTAATTGTAAGATAAACAGTTAATAAACGATGATAGTGCTTCAATGTCAGTAGCTTTCAGATTAATTGATGTTGCTTATGTTGTTGAGCTTAAATTACGAATACATAGAGTATATAAATATACATATTGTCTCCTTATATCCAGTTTTCTTAAAATTGGCTGCTTTTCCATAGTTGTTAATTTCCGATTATCATAAAATTATTTGCATTATTGATTTTAAGTTATGAGTATATAGAGTATGTGACTCTATGTCCTACGTGGCCTGGTTATTCTTTATATTGGAGCGGTGATTGTAGCGCACCCAACAATCAGTATAACTGATCAAATAAAATTATATATATGAAAAAAAAAGTCTTTTCTGATTTTATTTTTTTTTCCAATATTTTATTATTGTTATTAATTGGCCACCGATCGTTGTTTAGTTGTCACAACTTACATATTTCAAAAGAAATTCCTTGTTCGTGCGCAGACAGGATCATTTTGAAATATCATATTTTTTATAAATGACATATGTCACTTTGTTTGACAAGTCATATTAAAACAAAACAGAAAATAATATATATGGCTTTGATTAAGTAAAAAAAAACATTTAAACAAAAAGAAAACAAATATATTGTCTTGCTTACATAAAAAAAAGAAGAAGTGAATGAAGTGGCTTAAGTGCACTCTGAGATGAAAGCGGAATAAATGTTTCGTAAGCTGCATTTAGTGTGCAGTTGAAATTGTGTTTGCAGCTTGAAATGCAATTCTATTGTTGCATTTTGCATTCATTAACCCATTTACACTGTTCGTCTCCTTATTTGTTGACGCGATCAACGCATTTCCTTACCGGCACTTCACACATTTCTTTCATGCATTGTTCTGATTTGTTTGCTGCACTCGGCATCTTATGCAATTAAAACGCATGCATTTATCGCGCATTTGTACGCATCCTTGTTATGTTAATTCTTTTTTCAAGCAACATTAACCCTTTTACAACAAGTGACATAAAACCCACAGCAACAAACACAGTGACACGCATGTATTGTAGTCCTTTGAAGTCACTTACGCATAAAACTCTTAACATCTTTGACTCTTCCTTTGAGTGTTCTTCCGTTGTGTTGAATATTGAGTGTTGCTGATGTTGTCAGCATTGCTGCTGTGTCTACACCGGGTAGTATTGCATTGCATGTAAAATGTTGCTGCAACTCATTGCACAGCATAGTGTTTCGCATTACTTTGCTTTGACTTGCATTTCACATTTTGCACGCATCCTTGAACAATGCTCAACATAATGCATAGCTTTTGCCACGCATGCATTGTGTCGGCTCAAGCACTTGCAATTGGCAGCAGTTGGAATATGCACTGCGGTGCATGCAGGAAAGAATAGCACGTGTGCATCATCAAATTACACGTTGCAACACAATGCATGAATGCATTTATTATGCGTGTGAGTACGGCGTGGTGGCCACTTGTGGGAGTTCACAAGTATTCTAATCAACTCAGTTGATTCACTGAGGTGGGTGAAATCTCAGCTCAGCTCAGCTCAGCCCGAGGAATGAGCAAACACAAAACGCAATGTGACACAAGCCGCACGCCACAAGAAAGAAACAGAAATTAAGAAATTACACGCGCAGGTAAACTGATAATTTGTTGCTTACTTACTGCAATGCTGCATGCTGCAATATTTCAGTGCAACAATTGCTGCAGTTGACGTTAAACAGCGTCAGCAGTAAGAAAGAAGTGTAAGATACATAAGTTAAGATTATATAAGAAGACTACATCGGAAATTAGTTTATCCTTGCGGCGCTTTAGCACTTCATTTCAGACCGTTGAAGCAAGTAACTTGTATCTTTTAAAGCTTTCAATTATTTTTTTCCTTAATGTTTGTTATCAAAGTTGCATCTGCCGCTGTGGTCTGATTGCATATGTTTCCGATAAGAATGTGCAGCTTCTGTGCAAAAGAAATTGCTAACAACCTGTTGTGGTCTTCAGTACTTGAACACTCTTCACATGTAAGTGCAGTAGTTGCATCTTGAAGATGCAAAAATTATAATGCATACTTGAGATAGAAGAGCATTGCAAAATTATGAATTATGTTATAACTTTAATAGCAATAAAAGAGACTTCAACAATGAGCGTGAAAATTAGTTAAAAGTTTTTATAAACTCTCATTAAATACTAATAGATAGACTTGTAGCAGTAGCGTTAATGTTCTATCCTGAAGAGGGTAAGTTGTTATTAAAAATTTCTGTCAATTAAAAATTTGTTCTAAATCTTATTTAAATGATCAGGAATTTATCTCTAAAAACAAGTTCTATATTCTTATAATTATTGAAGGTATATATGTAGCACCATAAAATGATAAACATCAAAAACCATAATTACTTCCAACTTTCTGCTACTTATTGACAGTTATCTCCTAAGGTTAAGAGTGAATCGAGTCAATTTATAACTTAAAATTATAATTATTTAGAATAAATCATTTTCAGGAACGGCATACTGGACTGGTCAGATAAGGTGGTATGCAGAACATCAGGGATATATGACAAATGTAATATAACTTAGCACTGTAATCTTTAATTAAATCAAAACATGTAGCTGAGTATAGTCGTAATTTAATATCACTGACTAATATACTGAATTTACCAAATAAGGCGATGGTCGGAAGGTACAAGATCTGGTATATATGACAGATGTAGTGTAACTTAGCAATATGGTTTTTAGTTAGTGCGAAACATGCGGCCAGGTATAATCCTAATCCAATAACACTAACTAGAAATTGGTCATACATTCCCACTATTTTGTAGTCGTACATGATCGATAATTAAATATATTAATTATTTCCTATAATAACAACGCCCAATACATTAAATATAGACCATAATCATGACGTCATAGAAACTATTAGCGGTGCTTGGCACAATAGTTTTTCCATTTTAAACACTTAAAGTAAATCCACTTTATATCACCAGTAACAACATGATATAAAACTGACCTTTTTTATAGTGATCAAGCAGAAATTCAGATTTTTAAAACAGTCTTATAAGTTCTGTCGGTTTTATTATTAGATGTGTTTTGAACATAAAGCAATCACTAAACCCAAAAATTATTATACAAACTTCTTACTCTTAACTATTAAATATTTATTTTGAATTTTCTAATGACCTTTGAAAGTAATCCATACCCCACTTAATTCCATAGTTCAAACGCCACTGTTATTTATTATTTAGTCTTAAGTAGTCATATTAGAAAAATCATCTTTCTATTCTCTATTATATTCTGCATGAAGTCGATAAAAGATTTTTTTAAAGTCTTATTAAATTTTTTTATATCTCACTCCTTACAAATTAACTTGAAACCCATAAACTGTTATATCTAACACCTTGGAAATTATCTTGAAACCATGAAACTGTTTTCTATCAAAACCGTGAAGAATTGAAACTGTTAATGTTCACTTCATGCTTCATTATCGATATCAGCCAAATCACTTATCCAGTATCTTGTTATGAACATATAAATATTTTATTTTAATTTTTAATAACCATAAATTGTAATATGTCAAATACGATTAAAAATCTTACAGGCGGGAAGAGATATAAATATTAACGGTTAAAATTATTTATATTTAGTACTTCATTTTACATATTTCACTTAAGTTACATCTCGAAAATCAATTTCAATTTCAAGACCAGAACAACACACCAAAAAAAAAAAAAGTAATTCAATTAGTTTATAACAAAATAAATCTATTATTACTATGACGTAAGTAAGGTTACATTTGTAGTTTCTAAACGGGCGGTTAAAAAAGTCATTTATTTATAAACCTCCTCATGTATATACAGGGAATTTGCACTCAAAATTAAAGATTTGTTGTGTCTTCTTCATAAATTCATGGCGTTTCTAAAATATAATTTTGGGTCTCTTTATTCATTCTTACTCTTTCATTCGATACCATATGATGCTTCTTTCCTTGGTGTAACAGTGCAGAGAATGGTTCATTGGTTAGTTGCAGTGACAGGTCATCAGATAAATATCATATATCTCAATTAACGATTTTTCGCCGTTTTGTTACTACATTCCTCGAAAAAACGCGTAAGATAGTGAAATATAGTATAGATTAAATCCATACCATCGAATTTATATAATTTAACAGGTCTTTCGTATTTTCCAATGAACAGTCTAATAAACTGTCGAAGAAGTACCTTTCTAAAAAGCAATTGCTTCTGGACACCAAAACCAGGCATTCACAGAGAAAGTATTTTATGGTTTCTTTTTCCTGCAAGTTTGCAAAACTTCCGCAATGAGAATTATTACCAAAGACTAGAAAGAACTGCAATAAGCCTTGCAGTGTTTACACGATCTCTTTTGATGAGTGCAGAGGAAACTCTTTGCATATATTGTGTGATCTCATTTTCTTTTCTGAAAATGCTACAAATTCTATAATAGTGGATTTCTAAGTTCTTCAAGTATTATTTCAATCCACAGAATCCTTTTAGAATTCTTATTGAGAATACCATATTATTTTTATTTGTTACCATACAATTCTTAAAGTGATTTTGATTAAAAGTCACTTTAAACGATTTTAATTGTGATAGCCTTGCTAGATTGTATCAGTATATTTTTTTTATATCTAATGCTTGTCTCCAATGAATAAGAAGATAGTCACAAAACGGGTTTGGGTCTAAAATCTATAAAGACGTTTCAATTTTTCTGACAGTTTCTAATCGAAAATTTCAATACGAGAAAGGATTAAGAAATATACTTCATTCTTGAATATATCATCTGCTGATAATACACAGCAAGAACACAGTTTAAAAAATGTTTACTATTATAAATATTATTTTAATATCAGTTATGACTATTGTGACTATTTTACTCAATAGAAACTATTGGATTTAATAGAGGCGCTTCGAACAGTACTGGATTGCAACAACAAAAATTTTTATTTATTTTTTATAATTTGAATTTTATGTGACAATACAACTGCTAAAAGTACCCAAATACCCAACATCTCTAGTATTGTAATTTTTACTAATATATAATTATTCACAAATAATTTTCGGAGACTGCAAGTACCAAGGGTTGAACTCCTACCCTTCCCTATTCGAAGCTCAGAGTCAGAAATATTTTCTAGTGTTAACACTCTTTGGCACAATATTTAGTAGTAGTATAATAGTATAATATTAGTATAGTGGAATAGTAATATAATAGTATAATATATAATATACTATATAATATTGCCACCAAATTATTGAGGGATTAGTCCGCCAAAAGCTGAGCATTCAAAAGCAAGAGTATATTCTGAGTTTCTGCTGCTTGTTTTACAAAATTGACTATCTTTAATATATCAGAAAGTCTTAACTGATTTAAGTGATGCCTCCATTTGTAGTGACCTTAAAATTAGACCAGGTGGTTCTTACAGTTTATCCCTTGTGCTAGTTTGAAAAATTGCTTTGCTTGATATTGGTTTATATTAATAAATCACTGATATGCAAATTTTCGATCAATCTATTTTCTTATAACGTCATTCTTGTATCCTTTTATGAGTCCAAAGAAAAAACTCAGGAACAATAAATAGTTTTGTCGTAACACCCAAGACAGTTTTTTATTTAAAATCCTCCTCAACAATAACTAAATATGAAATTATCACAAAATAACTCAACACTTTAAAAAGTTAAGGTTTTCATTGAAATTCATAAATTTTTTATTAGTTAATTGAAGAATATTTCAATGAAATTGTTTACACAAAAAATATGTTAATAATTACCCACGCCCACACATTATTGACACTGCGAACACTTTACATAATCCCCGCATCGAAACACGCCTTTGTCCACTTCCACGTCGGTAAACAAATTGACGCTTCGGTGCGTGACATATTTTCAATGTAATAGAAATACAAATTGGAGACTTCTGGTAAAAATAGAAGATAAGTAATGGACTTGGAATACCCAACAATCAGCAGACAAATGGTATGTCATGCCTGCTATAGATAGTTGGACGGACGTTATGACATGACAGCGTTGGAAGGAAGACGATGAAATACCGCTACATTGACTTCGACAACTGAGGCGGAAGTGAAACTGGAATTTGTTTTTGGTATGCATGATGGTGACGCGCTAAGAAGTCCTGAAATTATTGAAACTTAAGAATATGATAGTATGGACGTGGACGTCAGTAAGGAGTGGAATAAGTGCAATTTGTTAATAAAAACAATCGTTGCTCAACTTGAGACGGAAAGTGAAAGTTGTAATAAGGATGAGGTGTGTTGTGTGAAGTGTGTATATTGTATCCACCAATTTCAACAACTTTTATTAAAAAAATAAATAAAAATTTGTTTTGGTAATCGATACAGTGGCAGGAATTTGATTTATCGACTTGGGCGTGACATATTTCTGACATTCCGTTTCACTTTAAACAAACGTTGAAATGTTTTATAACAAATGTTAGTACGTTTGTTAATTATATTAGTTTGTCAATTAAATCAACTTAGTAATTAAATTCGATAATGTGATACCTTAATTAGAAACTTGTGAAACAAAACAATAGGGTGTCGCGGTGATACTTCAATTTTATGAAATTTTAATTTACGAGTATTTTATGAATTTTATTTGACATAAATTTTAGAAAAATAATTTTATGCTGCATTAGTACTTCATAGAAAATAGTAAAAAATACACTGATAAAAACGTGTCCTCCAACCAGGGTTATAATAACAAATCAAAGCATAAATTACCATTAAATCTCGCAGTGAACCACTGTGATGGACTACTAAAATTACTACCAAATACTACCAAATACTACCAAATACTAGTGAACACTAACAAATTCGCTTGAATAAAGTGATTCGCTTTTTGAGTTGAAAATATTTTAATTTTAAATTAAAATTTTAAATATCGATTTGTTCTTTGTCCAGCGCACTCTTTGTGTACTGTGGTATTTAATTAAAATATATAAAATGCTACATATATAAAATATAGCAGTGCCAGTATGCCGCATAGGCCAGGATCAGAGGATATCTCACGGCTGTCGGTTGCACTTATTTATTCACGCACTAAAGCACGCGCACATTAAAATGCCAATAAAGGCTGAATATGGCTTAATCAAATGTAAATTGGAAAATTGCGGTTTGTGTTTAATTTTATACAATCATTATTTTATGGGCGTTTATGCAATTTCGTAGACGCGCAATAAAAATTAATTTATAAAATAATATATATTAAAAATAAAAACATTTACGAACGCACCAACCGCTTAACTGCCGCCGACGCCAAGCCGTCAAGCCGCCCCATCTATGCGCCTTCTCTATACGCGCCTTCACATATCCTGTGGATGTACATTAATTTATAAAACATTAACCAACAACAATGTTTGGTCAATAAATAATTAAAATTTTAACCAAAAATGCTTTGATTAAACCGAGAAATGGCGTGACGAAATGTTAAACGATGTGACAGCAACAAATTTGTGGGTGAGACTCAGAATTTTACACTTTTATTTTTTTCTCATCAAAGCTGAATGGAAAAAATTCTGCTGTCAAATGGAATATTTAATTTTTTTAATACTAACTTTTATCAGCTTTAAGATATTTAATATGATAATAGATAGATAGTACTACCATAATAGATAGTAACCTCAATTGGTAGTATCTCTTATAGAAAACCTGCAATGGATCGACCCATCAAGTGAAGGATAATGATGGTTGGAAATTTGAAAATAAAGTTGGAAAACAGAAGAACACGTCTAAAGTAGACATAATTTTTCTTACAAAAAATTACGTCATTTATTAACAGTAAAAAGTGTATATTTTTCATCTGTCACAAATAGTGACAATTACGTGCCTCGTAAAATAGATGCTTCTTTGCACTTCATATAACAGTTCTTCAGCTTTCGGATTTCTGAACAAGGGTCTGATGACAGTGTGTTCCGCCTTTATCCACCACATAATTGCGGTCATTTATGGACAATTAAGTGTATTTGTAGAGGACCGAATTTCAGATTTCCGTATAATGGCTTATTGATAGTGTGTCCAGGCCTAACATACCACGAAATTGAGCTCATCTACTGAGAATAAAGTATATTTGTAGTGGACCTGTGGTTCTTCTGATTTGTGCTTTCAGCACAATGATATTCTCAAAGATTCGCAGTTTGGGTCAACAATTAGCAATAAAATTTATTTGTAGTTGAACTCTAATTAACCGTTGCCAATTACGTACCTCATTAAGATAGAAGCTGCTGCGGACCTAACATTATAGTTCTTCTAATTTCGGATTTAGAAAGAATATTCGGCCAAGGAAGTGCCAAGGATTTATTCTCCAAGTAATTGGAAATAGGTGAGTTATTTGCAATTTCTTTCGTCACTAATATAGATGTTTTTTCGGTCCTAACTTTATATTTCGTAACTCTTGAATTCATAACATGGTCCATTTACAATGTGTTTTAGTCTTGTCTTCCACATCTAACTTACTTGCAACTCTTTCAAGACACGTGTGTATAAGATTCCACGCAGACTTACTGCGATTTTCGTTCAGATGTTATTGTAACATAGAACGTTTGAGAATAAAGACAAAGAGGAGACACAATTTTTCTATGACAAAACATTAAATAATGGTTTAGTATATGAGACGGAAGGGTTTCACCGATCAGCCACTACACATAACCAACGAACAATCATCATCCTGAGAAAACTTTGCGTATTTATATCAAGTCTGTTTTGCTATACGAACTTAAAACAGAAAGAATACAACTGCAATCTACTGATTGAATGAAAGCTTCGTATATTTAAAATAAAGGTAGTTTTGTTTTCTGGAAGTGAAACATGATAAGTACCACTGAAGTTCATACCTTTATAATCTAATTTCGGCGAAATACTAACGGCTCATCGTTGCATATTGTTATAACAGAGTTCTACATAAACGGTTATTAACGCGGTGCTGTATACGGGACAACATGGAATATATTATTGAATAGTTGTGGGATAGAAATTATTCATGGAGCAAAGTAGAGTAGTGAA
The DNA here is from genome assembly GCF_002237135.1 of Teleopsis dalmanni. NCBI lineage: Eukaryota > Metazoa > Arthropoda > Insecta > Diptera > Diopsidae > Teleopsis > Teleopsis dalmanni. Next base: position 177,067,247 of record NC_051846.1, read on the forward strand.
GTTTTCTATAAACTGATAACAGAAGACTATAGAGAGAACGAAATAGATATGTATACGTAAACATGATTGTAAATGTGCTATTCGTAGACTGCCTTTTATGGTAAGTTTTTAGCGTAGATAACACTTAGTATTGCCAAAAAAAATTTTAACATATCTGTTCGAAAGTTTCGGGTCTCGTATAATATATGTAAAGCCATGATATATATAATTTTAATATTTAAAGTGTTTGTTCTTATTTAAAATTCTGAAGAAATATTTAGAGCACCCTGTAGTTTAATCATTATTTTTTTCTTTGAGTTAACGTAATGTTAAAATAAACCATCTTTATTGTTAATTTTTTCAAAAATTACGTAATAGTGAATACTCAAAATGTTCTGGTTAATTTAAAGCTTCATCCGTTCTGCGCTTACACACTCACCACATCATAATTGCCACTCTAGCCCATAAACGCTTCAATGCATCATAAATTTAGAAAAGTAAAAACGAAGGAAAAAAAATTAATTCAAATCTTGATCATTGACAGTTCATTTGCTGCCCTCGAGCCATTGACGCTGATTATAATGATTATTATTATTGCAGGCCCATTACTGAACTTGAAACCGTACATCGAGTACACGAGTACATCATATGAGATGCGGAAATGGTTTTGTAGCTACTTCGACGGCAGAGCTACTGCCTCAACTGCCAGAAATAATGGAACGGCAAATAACGTTGCGTACAATGGACCGTGGTTATTGTTGCTATTTTATGGATTTGAATGGATATTGCAAAAAAGAATTTATAACACACATAATGGAGTGCGGATATAACAGCACATCTAGTGCAAAAATGTTCATAGCTTGGAGTGGCGGTAATCAACGCTGGCAGACAAATATTTGACAGTAAACGTAACACTCAGTGGCGGTGCTACCTATGCAATCGGTAAGCATTAATAAAATTGCCAAAAATTTTAAGAAGTGATAGTATGCAATATTTATAAGGAGTTCTTATTTATACTCATAATGTAAAGAATAAATAGTGAGAAGAGTGGAACTGTAAACGAAATTTAGTGGCTGAGTTTTATTTTGAAGGGAATTCTAACTCAATTAACAAATTTTATTTGCGCCCTAGTTACTATTTTAAGCCAAACGACCGTTACCCGCAAGATAGCTACACTGCAGTTTAATTGCATACATTATTTCAAGCCACCTCTAATCGTACACTCCTATTAGATACTTTCACATGCGAATATATGCAGGTATGCATCAACAATAAAACAATTCAAATTCATTTAAACATTAGCAAATGTACCGGCAGCTTCAAACTTCAAACTAATCACAATTAAGTTGAGTTGTGTTGAAACTCATTCGCATTTGCCGCGGGCCTTATTCTCATCATATTCAAAATTGGTCATACCAACTGCCGTTGCGTTACGGACATGACTACCATCGCGACCATAACTTTCGATTCGATTCGATTCGTTGGAATCTACACTGAAATTATGTTGCTTATGCATATCCTTTCCGAGATGAGCCAACAACTATTACGGCCCAGCCGCACAATAGCTCTTCATTCCTGCTGCTGACTGACTTGGCTGGTTGGTTGGTGTTTGCTCATTGCTTTGCGCTTAGTTTAATGCATAAACATCGCTATTACCAGCTGGTATAAATCATTCATCGAATGGACCCCCAATTATTTGTCAATTTATGTCTCCTTCAAGGGCAGTAGACTATAAATAATTGTGCTGCTTCTATTTTATAAATTTTTTTTTTCGTCCATTCAAGCCGACAATGCATTGTGCTCTTGTCTCCGTTGCCATTGCGTTTAGAATTATGCATTGGCCCTTCTGCAGTGTTGTGTGTATGTTTGAGTTTTAATTTTACTCTAAAAGTCGTATTTTTAGTGGAGTAGAAAACGTAGTTACAAATGCTATTAGGAAGATGACTGCTATTTTAGCTTTCAAAATGGGAGTTTCACTTTTGTGATGAATGCCGTATTGTTATATTGCAGCAGACTCCATTATAGTTGCCAATTGTTGCGGAAGGATACACTAGTCACTTAAATTGATATATTGCTTAAAAAAAGGACTACAATGAATAAAGAATATAAATAAGACTACTTTTAATCAAATAGATGCAGAGTTTCTGAATTTAATATACTCACTGAAAAATCAAATATTTATTTAATTTATTCAAAATTTTATATCTTTTTTATATATATTAAGTTTTTTTATTATAAATTATTATTGATTTTAATGTCACTATGACCATATTAATTAATAGTTAAAAGAAACTGGTTTCTTTAATGGGAAGGTTTCGGAAAGTAGTCAACTACAACAACAAAAATTTCTCAATTTTATATTATTTTAATTAATTATTTTTTTTTTGCTGAGCATATAGATATTTCTAGTATTGTCAAGTATCTATCATCAGTGGTCTTGGGACAGAAAGTGCTAAGGGTTGAACTCATGCCCTGCCAATATTTATTTTAATTTACTCTATTAGCTTTGTAGCATACTTTATAAGTTTTGACTTTTGCTTAAGCTTAAAGCACATTTTCATGAATTTATCAGGCAAAGGCCTTACCACTTTGGTGGTACAGTTATACCTTCATATCAATTATAGAACATGAAATCAGAAACTGTGTTAAAATTCATAAAAATCCTAAATATACTGAGCTAGGTATTAAAGCTAAAGGTCTTTAATAATAATAGATTAGATTAGATTATACTGGCAGACCAAAAAAGCGACGCGTAGACCATTAAGATCCATTGCGATATCTTATTTTAACGATTGTGTGCATCACTTAGGATGCGCGATTTATTAGGATTTCAACAGAAACCTAAGGTATGTACTCCAGTCCGGTAACACTGACAGCCTTAAGTATTTTAGGCAACATCTCTTCAAAGGACATACTGGCATTCTTATTTGCTACTCGTCTATGGAACTGAAGCGGGTATGTCACAATAATCCTCGAGGATGCAGTGACTACTTCCCAACCCTTCTTTTGGAAAAGAAAAGTATTTTTGTCGAGTTCTCGAGAGAGCCGCGCAGTTACACAACAAATGCTTTAGAGTTTTCTTTGCATCCGGCTTGTTACATTTTCTACAAACATCGCTATGAATTAGTTTTGACCTGTTAATACACCAATTAATGTTCTACAGTTCTTTCGGCTAGACGATATAACATCTTTGGTATACTTCTCCTCGTATATGTGTCTACACATGATCCCAGCTGTTCTACAGGTGGTTTAATTACGCCACCTCATCATAAATTTTACTTAAACTACAAAATTTCGATTTATTTAATTTAAATAAAAAGCACACCATTAAATTAAATATTTATATATGTTTTTTAAACCCAATAAATATATCACAATTTGTAATAAAAAGAATTTAATATATTTACTTTAAAAACAATAAATTAAATGAAATATTCCTCAAAGAGTTTTCCACAAATGAAATAAACCAGCAAAAATTAAATTGGATCAAAGTTCCATAACCCAAAGCGGTATTAACTACACTATACACATACACATACTCGTTTATATATAATAATATCGTAATTTGTATATCTTATCTCGAGCATGGTATCGCGTACACTGCAAATGCTAAAGGAACAGCTCTAAAACAGCAGCAGGAGCAGTAAAAGGTCATGTAGCCTCATATGCAGTAGTGGCTCGACAACCACTTCAGGGAGTTAGTTTTGTTAACAATTATGGCGCTCATATATTGCATATGAACACACAAATACGAGTATAATGTTGTATATATAAACCATTATATTTCGTTGCCAATAAAGTACAAGTACAACATTCTACCGCCGCTGCATGCAACAACATTCAGTTTTAGTATTTCAGTTAAGTTCAATGAAATTTCGTTTAAGCCGCAACATTTTGCGATACGCAACGAGCGTTGCGGCCCATAAAATTACCACATCGTAATAATTTCGATACAATCAGCATATAAATGGGAAAAAATGTTTATTACGATTTAGGAGCCTGTAAGCGTGTGCAAGGATACAGCCAGCCAACAAAGCGCACCATAACCCAAACCCAAACCCAAACCCAAACTAAACCAAATCCAAAAGCAAAATCACCAAAAGCCATTTTAGTGCGTTCCGAGGCTAGCGTACACACGTCCATACACGTACCAACCAGCGCAAGTATGAACGCAAGTATGAATGTACATAAATAAGCGACCGCATAAAAAGTAAATGTTTTTAGATGACGAGTGCAAATTGCTGAAAGGGGCGTGTTTGTGCGAGTGGGCAATAAGCGTTAATAGACTACATTTTGTTCTGCATACATATATACATACATATAGTATGTGCTATATAGCCATATATATATGAGTATGTATCTCCATATAACGTAAGTTAAATATTTTTGTTCTAGCTGTGATTATAATCCTTTTGGTTATTAATGCGTTGATAATACACATTCCGAGTAGAATCATTATTATTCATAAATATATTGTACGGCACACTTGTAATGCCATTAACATTTACGAAATGGTCATTATGACTACGGTTAGGTTTTTCTCTCTCCCCCCTTTCGCATAATAACAACAACAAAAACGAAGGAAAAAATTAAAATAATAATTATACTAAAAGCCATAATCGTCAACGTTACACACATGACATTTAGGCAGGCATCCACTAATGTCCTTAAACAATTCCATTCATATCACTTATCCGTACATTTAATATTGTTACTTGATGATTGTTCTGCTCATAATAATAATTATGTATTGTGAAAAAATATATTGTAGGGACAAGTAAAATTAAACACACAAATAAACAATTAAATAAACAAATGGACATACTCCACACAATTGCATTTAAGTATTTTATAACAATTAATGATTGTTGATTGTTCCTGCATTGACGCATTGATGGAATTTTAATGTCACTTCAGGAATTTGTCCTTTTGTTCAGGAATTTATTTGGAATGCATTTGTTGACATTTGAATTCCGTAACATAATTTATTTAAAAATTTATTGCAATTATTATAGCTCGCCTCAGTGAAATAGTTGAGTTGTTATCAAAAATTATTTACGAATTATGAATATTACATTTTGCACACTGAACCGACTATTTTGGATGTAACAAGGACATGAATATTTATTCACTTGTGAAACAACAGTAATTATTAATTACATCACAATCGGCTTATGGGAATCGAAACAGGAAACAATAACTAATAAAATTGTAAACTTGTAAAATAATAATAACATTAATAGTTACAATAATTCCTATTTAAATATTTGTTTCAATAAACATTTCGATATATACATTTTTAGAGAAAGTATTACTAATGGTAACTTCTATACAGATATAACCTAGAATGTTTAAATAAAACAAAAATAATAAAAAATTATTTTCTAATAATTAATTATAAGAAATAATTAGAACTAACCTTAGCCCTTAACCTTAGTAGAAGCGTGTCGACTGGAATGATCAGTTTTGATATTTCTAAACCTTTTGACAAGATCTAGCATGATGGCCTGATAGTAAAAATGTCTCATCTAAATGTTCCAGACAGACTAACTAAGATCATTGACAGCTTCCTACGTGAGCTTCCTACAAAAAACAACAGCGCTCTCTCGTCAGTCCGATGTCTAAAAGCAGGGGTTCCTCAGGAACCGCCACTTTCCCCCACTCTCTACAACATTTATACATCTGATTGCTCTAATCAAAAAATACATAAAGGATAGGCCCTGAAATTATTTGCGAAAACTGGCAGATTTACCAACACTGCGTTCCTCGAGAGGTATGCAGATCTGAGGTCAATTATTGCTTAGTCTAATGAAGTGATAAACAATAATCCAGACAAGGCGTAAAGAGGGGATTTAAAAATACCACGTGTTAAGAAAAAGTAAAAGTGCTTGACAACGTACAACATTACAGCTATTTTGAATATTGTCAAATACCCATCATCAGTGTACTTAGAATTACTTCTTATATTCACTTGAAGTCTCAAGAACTTTTACCACATTGTAATAATTTCATAACTAAATATAAGAGATAATTCAAAGGCCACTGATGATGTTTATTTGACAATACTTGGGAAACTGTACCAAAAAACTCAATTAAATAAAAATAAAAAAAAATTTCGTTGTTACAATTCAGTACTATTCCAAGCCTCATTATTAAATACAATAGTTTCTATTAAGTAAAATAGTCACTAACTCCGTAAGGGTCATGTTATGTAGAGTGTCACGGGCACGTTAAAAACAAAATTGTACTTTCAAGGCAAATTAAAAAACTGTGAGAAAGAGAAAAAAACCAAATATCGGTTCAAATTCTGTCATGATAGCAAACGCTATATGTGCCTCATCACTCAGTCAAAGCCGTGTCGTGTGTATATATATATACATTTTCTTTAAAATTTCAGCAGGCAATTGCAGCCGTGGTATCTTTATACAAGATACTAAGATATTTTATACAATTCATTAAAATATTAGAAACTCATTAAAGAACTCTAGGAAATTAGAAAGTCTATAAGTGATTCATAAATTTAGGACCAATTTTTTTCAATATACAGTTATTGACTTTTTTTAATATATCAATACATAAAAATATGAACTATAATGAATAATATACTGTTCAATATTACAAATATGTAATAGTTTATAATCAAAAGTGTAAAACAAATGACCGTCCTCATATATGCTTTGCAGTATGTAAACGACAAGTGCTACTCTATTTACAAGACAGACAAATCAGTTGCTGCTTATTTTACGTTTTTCATAGAGACTTTATTAAGATACTTCAATATCTATTTAACAAAAGTGACAGATATAGGTCCTTAGGATTTTAATCGTGTTAAAATGCTACCATAAAGTATCCTATCAGAAATATTATTATATTCTCTCTACTCATTGCGAGAAATATGTTGGATACTGCATTGAAAGAATTTATAAAAATTTTAGTCCGTCTTCTGTCTGTACAGTTGATTGCACTGTCTCTTTTAATTTCATAGCAATGTTTCCCTCTCAGATAAGGAATAAGGATGAGGAGGAGGAATAACGTTAGTTCAATTAATTTATTGATTTCGCGCCAAAACAAGAGTTTATTCATAAGAGTGTCTTATGATTCTTAGATTCTGAAGAATGACTGCAGTCTTATCTCTTATGGAGCTGCGCTCTTTATACAGATAACGTTAATGTATGTGAGCTATTTTTCATCACTTTCTTCACTCTTCGCAAATGTCACGTTTTCTTTTTTTTATTAGATTTTGACTTATCGTATTCTACCTACTGTACTCATAAGACACTCTACCGTCCAGCTTTGTTTTTAAAATCGGCTTCATAGAGCTAATTGAATTCAGTATTGTTAAAATTTACTTATTTAAAAAATTTAACTGTATTAAAAAAATATTATGTATTTTATGATACAATATCGTCTTTACTCTTCAGTACATATATACATACATATCTTCCTGTCTTAAAAATCATTTCTTCACAAAAGAATGAAACATCTTCCCTTTTGGCTTGCAAGATGTGTCCACATCTGCAGTGAAACTTTATAAAAAAAAAGGAAGATTAAGCACAACAGGAAGCAACAATGTCACCGTATGTAAATAATATTTTATTAAATAACAATAATTAACAATAATTATAATTAATGACTGCTATTTTTTACACAAAAATCCAATGAAGGAATGCAACATGCGATACGGTTGAGGCCATAACCATTATAAATATTGTCATTATAATAAAAAATATAATATTAATAACAATAACAACAAAAAAAAGAAAAAAAAGTAAGTAACAAATAGCGTTAGCGGCTATTTCGGTATGAAGATAGTCCTCTATGGATCAGCATAAGCAGTGGCAGTGGTAGTAGTAGTGGCATTGGTAGTAGCTTTGGTAGTGGCAATTGTGGTTGCAGTTTCAGTTGCTGCTAACAATATTAATGTGCAACATAACAACAACAAAAACAACAACAACAAATGAAGCAACATCAACAACAAATTCAGCAACAACAAGACTTCCAGCAGCAACAATATGGTAAAAAGCTCTACGCGTCTGTTATGGCCACATTATTATGACAGTAGGCATATAGCTGAGATATTATAGCTAAAAATAGACATAGACAATTTATAATTGCAGATTCTTCGACAATTTGAAACAGAGGCTGCCAGTAAGATGCCATGGCTCTAAAGTAGCGAGACAACGGATGCCACCCAGCAATGCGCCGGTGTGCGAGTTTACACCAAAATCCGTAAATGTGCAGCGTTCATATGTGCGGTTCGCGAGAAAATACTTGCAAAAAATGTTGTACGTTGTCAAGTAGCAAATACCGCAGCCTTGGGTTGCTTTTGGCATGCTAAAGTGGACAAAGATTAAAGAAAAATTGTATGAAAAATAACAAACACCAAGAAGAAAAAAACTTAACTTGGCAATCCCAGGAGCTTCCATGATATCTCAGCTACCTCAGCTATTTATTTCTATTCAGTTTTTGTTGCTGTAGTTGTTGGTTTTTTCTTTATTGTTGGTTGTTCATGTCCGCTCGCACACGTAATCATCATTTTTCTTCGGTCACTAAGTATGCTGATATCGAAACCCGTGAAGCCGTGAAAGCTGGCGTAGACAACGAAGCATCAAAGATCAGCCACAAAAGACTTAAGAGCTTCAATTGCTGTTCAATTTGTCACAAAATAAAAAATGACCTTCGTCGCCTGTAGTTTTTTCCTATTACTGAACTGAGCTGAACTAAACTGACTAGTTGGAGCCTGGCTTGAGCTTCACAGTTTTCACAACAGCCACTTTGGGTGTCTAACACGCAATCAGCAGCTACGAAAGGTGTCTCGACTTTCTTCTTGTACTTTCTTATAAAATTTATATACTTTTTCTGCCTTTAACTTGTTTTGTTGCATAGAAGAAACTAAACTGACTTGACCGTGCAAAAAATCAAGCAGTCAGACAGGCAGGTTTGCTAGTTTTGTTGTTGGAAATGGCGGGTGGTGATTGCAGTGTTGGTAACACTGAAGCACTGAAGGCTAGAGCTGCACTGCACAATCTGCATTATGCAATGTTGGCAGTCAGTATTGCCTTGTAGTTATCGTATGCCTGTAGCTGCATTTATAAGTGCACAATGGTAGAGCAACGGCAACCGAAACTGAATATGCAATTTGTTGTGCAATTTATTAATATTCCATTAACATATAAGTCCGTCCTGGGTTCGCACTAGGCAGCAAACATGCTGAGAGCATACTTGAGAAGGCTTCTTCTTCACTACAACTAAATGTTACTAATGAAAGTTTTTTTATTCCACTGCAAGCAAACAAGTGCAGTGAAGGATGTAAGCTTAGTATATAAAACGAAGAGATTAATTTACTTTTTTAATTACTTTTTTTAAATTAGAAATTTCAATGCTAGTTGTTAGTAATAAACTTACAACCGCACTTTTAATAAGCTGAATTCAAATTTATCTTATTTTTTTTTGTCAAGTATTTATATTTGTAACAGAACTTTAGATTAATATTAATAAAATCAAAGCTTATGCCAATAAATAGTTCCTTGCACTTAAACTGCAATCAATTTTGCAGCTTCCTTCTGCATGCAGCAGGCATCCGTGAAACGCGTTGCAGTCAATTTAAATTTTTAATATTTTCCGCACTGAATTACAGTGAATTGCCAGTCATGGTCATGAATTACAATAATTCACCATGTGCACACATGGCACATGCAGCACTTGCACCACTTGCAGCAATTGCAGCAGTTGCATCAGTTGCATCAATTGCTGCAGTTGCAGCACCTAGACTCAAGTACATGTAACAAGTGCTGCTTGTAATGTGCTTGTACCTGCAACAATAATCAAATATTCAATACTTGATAGGAAAATTTGAATTAGCGCACCCCGAAGCCACTCAACAAATGCATTGTTGCACTGCTATAAAGTCACTCACGTATCGCGTAGAGTTAGGAAAGTGCCCGGCTTAGTCCAACCTATTGTTGCACTGTTGCAAGCTGCAAGCTGCTCATGCGCACAAGCAAGCAAGCAACTATGGCAAATAAATAAAAAATTTTATATCAAACTGTAGCTAAGCGCTAGCTGACAAAAACCGGAGCAGTATAGTTTATGCTGCGACTGCTTCAAGGTTTCACCTATGCCACATCCTTTGTGCTGCTCCACAACAATAACATTGATTACAATTTGCTGCACCCCAAACCCTTTGCATATATTTACATATGGCATTCCCGATAGGTTGCAGTTTTGTGAGTGGCGCGCGTGTGCGGCATGTTTGGACGGCAATTGCAATTTATGATTGAAATCATGCAACTCCATAAAAGTATCTTTACATGCAGCATGACAACAAAGTACATGAATCCGAGCATGACCATGCGGCGGCTATCTGCATGCACAAATAATGCATCCTAATCATTGCATTGTACTCGTTGTATTCCTTCGCCTCGGCACTCTTCATCCTTTGCCTTTTTCGGCTTGTCGTACTCGCATATGAAATAATAAAATAACAATAATAAATTATATTGCAGTGAGTGCGGATTTTTATTATTATGATGCTGCGCTTTATCGTCATTGTCTTCGACTAATTTGATAGATTGTGGCTTCTTTGTGTGCTTTCCATATATCCATCCATTTTGTGTATTCTTTTTATTCCGCATCTTGAAATTGTAGATACATTTGCACATATTATATTACCGATTTTGATTGCTCTTGCATGTTCACATTTTATTATTTATTTTGTGAATATCTCATTTATTTTTTATTATTCTTTCTTTTTTTTTTGGTTGTCTTGCAGGTCTTCTACTCGGGCACGTAATGACTTTGATATGAGTGAGTCAGGCTTTTGATTGAGGCGCTTCAAGTCTGGAAGGTTTGTTAATTTGAGGGGATTGCTGCGATTGTGTACATTAGCTTGAGATTTATTGATGCACTATTATTATTTACAAGGAAAGAATGTCTTTAATTTATAAGATTTGTTCTAATCTTAAATTTAGAATCAAAAATAAAGAAATTAATGCTATTGCAAGTATCAGAAAGTGACCTACTTTTTAGAAGATTAATGTTAAAGTTTCATTAAAAATAGTTTTTACGAGTATTGGGATTTTCACAGTTAATGTGATATAGGAAAATAAATGGAATTAAAATTCTTTTACTTCTTTTACATGACGTACGAAAGAAAAAGGACATAGAATTCTCATACTTGATTGAGAGCAATTGTATCTTATGTCACATTTCTGGAAATGTAGTACAGAAAAGGAAAAGAACTAAAATCTTTATGTGATATCAAACGAAAATGAACTGACAACTCTCAATTTTGAATTCGAATTTTTTTCACTTCCCAAAACTCAAAAGATGTATGAAAAGATAGGGGATTTGTCATGATCAAGTAAAGATCGCATCGCTGGAAGTTATCCGATCGTTAAAAAGGTTATGAGATGTTTAAAGGCTAGCACGTGATGTGTTTAATTTTAACTGCAAATACTTGAAAAAATTTCATACCTAGTTGATCTCTATATCGAAGGAGAACTGGAATGGCTCTATACTTAAATTATATATGATCAAAACGATTGTGGTTAGTTTAGCAAAGTGCTATCCCTGATTCAATTCTACATAAATAATAGTTCAGAAATAACGGATGGGCATTAATTATTACTCCTGATCCAAAAATATCTATAGTCTGCAAGCTTAATTTGTAGTTTTCAATAAACTTTTGATTTGATGAAAAAATTAATTTTTCTCATAGAACAGTTTTTAAATAGAATTAAATAACAAAAATAACAAAAATTATATTTTAATTAATAACATTATTTAGCTATATTTAGCTATTTCGAGTGTTACCAAATACTTATCATCATTTGTCATTTGTTGTAAATGACTTTGGAAATTAAATTTAATATAAATATATTTTTGTTTATCTATAAAAATAATGACAATTTTTTTTAACGTTTTTCAAAAGAATTCCGGTTACTTTCGTAATGATCAAACTTTAATATAAAATTCCAATATGATTATTTGGGTTATCAACACATCAAAATGTTTAAGTCTTTATATGAAACTCTGAAGACACAAAAATCATCATAACAATATATATACAGAATCAAAGTAAATAAAACTGATTTGCCCACGCTTCAGACCAATGCCCATAAATATTTATTCAACTATAACTAAAACTTTGCTTAGAAACCACAAATCTCAGTGTAAGCCATTCAAGTTTCTGCCTTCCAATGTCAATTTTTCTAATAAAACTGAAAATTTCAAATTAAATTCATCGCAACTCTATGCATAAATTAAGATTTACACCTCCTCCGAAAGTTTAATTCGCATAAAATGCAAAATTAAAAATAAAAATAGATGAGAGTTCGATACAGAGAAGTGAACTGGGGACGCAAGAGTATGGAAGAGTTACGGCAAGAAAAATCAAATGCAGAAATAAAGGCAATTATGATTAAAATTGGAATTTATTGAACGATTTGCCAAACATCGTGATGCCAGCCCACTGCGTTTATACTTATAAACAGTAACAAAGTTGAATTAAAATATCCTTCGGCTCCACCTTACAATGCGCATAATTTCGATTTGTAATAAAATAATCGTCGGAATCGTTTTTGCTTGTGCACATCAAATGCAGCACAGCCTTCCGTTATTATTGCATATTTACTCGCGGATCTGGCAACATACGCAGACCACATGTACATCGATACACTTTCCACGGCACGACCAGGGTGACGGCTTTGCGGTATTGATCTACCTCAGATACCTTAGTTAGACTCTTGTCTTTTTACGCTTTCGTTTGTCGAGAATTGTTCCTACTCTTGCCTGGGTTGTACCACACAACATCGACACTATCACCTTCACCAACGATGACTTCGTAGTCGTATCCAAGCAAGAACATAGTACCACCGGCAGCAGTATGTTATGTCCTTCAAGTACAAATGTATTTGTGTTACAATATTTTAAGATCTTCCACTTTATTTGGCATTGCGGGTACCAATGATGATTTGCGCAAGTGGCTCAGCGTATTTAAGATCCCCGAGCAAATTGTGGAAAATTGAGTCACGATTCAAAATTAAAGTTGTAGATTTGAAAAGTTGCAAGAAATATGTTTGTAACAGAAATAAAAAGAAATGATTTTTATAGGCTGATTTCAACCAACAACAGTGGAGTGAATTAGAATAAGTAGTTAACAGTAGTTCCTTATGAACGTCTTTATCAGTTGTACTAGACTATATAAAGTACATATAGAGTTGAACAGAAATAATGCACAATGGTAATTTAAATTTTAATAGAACTTCTTTTTCACAACATCATTCAAATGATCTCCACGCGACATTTCAAAGCATTAGATTCCTTTTCGATAACTCCTAATGCAAATGACCTAAGGTAGGTCATACAATAACTTGACTGATATTCGTATAAAAACATCGAAAGTTTTGGCATGATCCACATAAATATGATATTTTGATAACCCCCCGAAAATAATTCCACTAGTGCCAAATCATATCATTAAGAGCTTGTGTATGGTCCGCATAAACATGATCTTTTTCATAACCCCCCAAAGATTATTCCAATAACGACAAATTAAATGATCTTAATGGCTTATTTGTATCACGAAAATGATTAAATTGTGGATCAGGAAATTTTTCTGTGCAATAATGCAAATATGGGACGCTTTGTATTATTTCTGGCACTATCTTCAATATCCATATCCCCAATTCCACGCAAAACCAAATCACTTTAGTGATCAGATTTGTCGGCTTGTGCACCTCATTCATTGTTTTCAATACGAAGTGTAGTTGTGGGAAAGTTTTTAAAAAAAAATATTGCCTGGCTCAACCGTTTCGTCACATCTGACTCAATCCGGCCAATTAGACTTTCAGTGACTTTCAACACTCAACTATACAGTGACTACACAATGTAGATAAAAGGTCGTTCGGCAATTTTTTCGGCATTTTCACTGTTCCAGGCATTAAGAATAAGCATTTTTATGGTAAGTTTGTATAATTATATCATATTCAGGGTGCCCATATCACACTACTACGAAGAATAGTGTGAAGAGTCACACTTTTCAAATAGTCTTACTATTATAATCAGTATATTAGATATATAAATACGATATATATGTTATATATATCGAAATATATATAGAAACACAGCAAACTAGCATGGAAAAAGAGAAAAAAAAACAACAACAAACTGAAAACACAAAACACTATATTGATATCTACATTTTATGCAGGATCTATATTGAATCTTTATAATAAAGTTCTCTTTTGCAAAAGTACATTAATTTAGCACCAATCTAGAAACATAGAGAAGAATTGTAGAGCACAGCTAGTTACTTTTATGTAGAGATACTATATAGATTTTACTGGTTTCACATTTTGTTACTAACATATGTATCTACCATATAAAGTTCAAAATTTTCTTTAAATGAAATGTATGCTTATAAAATAAAGCTCTATATATAGAACTACATACATATTTAGTTCTATATACATATCAAAAAACTGAGCGTAAATGTACTAGCTGTGGCTCTATTAGTGAAACTAAATGTAGTCGATAACTGAAGATATATATCTTTATGTTGTGACATCTTAGTTCTCTTATTTAGATTATAATAAACAGTAGTAAACTACACCATACAGCTATTTCCAAATACCCATCATCAGTGGTTTTAAAATTATTTCAGAAATTAAGTTATTGGATAATAATTTTTTTGAGACTGCAAGGTTCAAGGGTTGAGCTCGTACTCTGCTAAATTTTAAAGCTCAGAGTCAGTGTTCATTTACCAATCGACCTTAAGCTGTACTTGACTTGCATATTTGAACTTGGAGTTTTGTTAATTTGTTGCAAAAGTTCATTGACAAAATCACTTCTTGTGTTATATATTAAAACGAAATCATAAATCAGTTGTAGAATAATTAAAGTCATTTTCTAATGTTAAATTTCAAAACTAATGTTTAGTATCAATAACTACAATTTAATTATATATTCAGCAGTCTTAATAAAGTAGATTTATATAACTGAGTATATCATAAAGATATATGTTATACACATTACAGATAAAAAGATTGTAAATAAGATAAAAAATCAAAAAAGAAGAGCATGTATATATAACATATATGCTCTTCTATCTCTCTAATGCACTTCTGCCAAATTAATGACCACATGAAATAGATGACCCTTTATTTTATTCAATTTTTTTTCAATTTAGTCCACTGTATTTTAACTGCATAGATTGGTAATTGCATATGACTACAAAGCGTATTGCTTCTTGTGGGTCTTATCTTGACGAGCAATTAAAGGCGTGTCCGACTGCGTTAGCATAAAACTCAACTGTGAGGCTATATTTTTCTGTTATTTTGATTATTAAATGTTTTCGATTGTTTGCAAAGCCAAAAGATGATTACTCACTTGCCAGCAATAATACCAACACCAACAACAAAAACAACAAAAGCAACACCAACAACAACAACAATAATTACTGCAATAATACCAACAACAATTGCTCATAATATTTAAGATTAAAAAGCGACAGCAGCACTTGTATGCCAGCTTCTCACAGGCAATCCCGGATTTCTTATCTTTATTGCACTGCGGTAAAGCGTGAAACTAACGAAATTTAACACCCGCCAAAAAGGTTCAAATTAAGCCGCGAAATGAGTGTATTAGCAGCGCAAAACTGACATATCCGACTGATATTTCGCTCCGGCCATCCGCTGTTATCCATTTGGGCTATTGAGGTGTGAAACGCAAAACGCGAGAAACAACATCTTCTTTGCGTACGTACGCTCCGCACAACGTGAACTGCAAGGTGCTGTTGCACTGACTTAAGCCGCTTCCAATGCGGTTCCGTTCTGGATGCTGCTGATACTGATTTTGCCACATATTGTAGATAAGGTAAGCCGGCTGTGACCGACTGTGGCCGGCTGTTTATGGTAACGTCTATATATGCGCAACTGTCAGAAAAGGATTATTTCACCTTCGTTTGCTCGTGAAAAAAATAAACAAGGAAAAATTATTAATACAAAAAAAAAAAAAAACGAAATAAAATTGAAATGTGGAAATGTGTGAATAAACGTGGCCAGCGATATTTTGCAGGAATGCATAAAGCCAATCTAAAGCAATTAAATTTATTAATAATTGCATGCAGTCACTTTGCGCTTTTATAGACTCTTTTGTGGCCATTTGGAGGCTATAAGCCATCATTCGATTGATAATAAGGGAAGTATTTCGAAGATAAGAAGGCAATATTATATTGCCTTCACACTCGTATTCATGAAATGAGCTTTCAATATTCTCAGCTAAGACAAGAAAACAGAAACTACTACCACAATTCCTTCGATTTTCACGAGTTTATCGTAATGAAGTTACAAAATAAAATTGTGCGGAATTAAAATTTCAAAACTTTTATCAAAATGTCAATACGCAATCTTTAATTTGGTTGAGCTCACCCATTAAAATGAAATTTCGTAGCATTTAACTGGTGGGCTGGATCATAATCATCCTCATTTTAGGTGATAATAAAGTCAAAGGAATTACTATAAAGAATTAATCTTATCCATTTAAGAAAGAAGAAAGTGTAGATTCACATAAAATGATTTTCCGTTATGGATACTCCCTAAACAGGGATTGGAAAATACACTGCAGTAGTCTTAAGTAATCGATAAGGAAGTAATACTTATGTAATCGCATATAAAATCTGCAGAGAGAAGTTAATACGAATAATTTGGTTTCCAAATATTTCACATCTGCCAGACTTAACTTAAAGAACAAAACATCATAATACAAATGATTGCTAGAGTTACCGAACCCATTTAAAAATATCCAGATTGTGGAATTCCAATCAAATGAACCACAGTGTTCGAACTTGGCTAGTATTCAAGTCAACAACAAACAACTTCACAACTCCAATGAAGGTGAAAGTGTCTTTTTCAGCGATTTAATGAGAAATATGTTAGAAACTCCAGCTCTTAATATTTCTATTGGTTCAGATCGTAGTAAAATAATTAGAAAGAAAGTTACTAGAATAGTCTACCTCTTTCCCACCATTATCGTAATGAATTCCTGTATCTCCTATTGGAGTACAGGGCCTCAATGAAGTATTTCCATCTGATTCTGTTTTTCTCATATTTGCGATGAAGAATATTTTCGTTGAATTCCATATTTGACCTTTGACAGTATACCTTCTCTTGCGCTATCCTCTGCGGATATCCTCTGCACTCTGCAATTGAAATCAACGTACTGCGCTAATATTTCAAAAAATTATTTTCTAAAATCTCTCGTATTTAAATAGTGTTTTTATAAAGCATAATAATGCACGATTTAGGCACCTGCCTATTGCAGCTTTGAGCTATATAAAGACTATAGTCTCCTTATTGTTTAGTGTTAACAAATTTATTTAATGTAGTATGAGTATTCTTAATATTATTGGGTTGCTTCCGTTTCCTTGGGAAAATAATAAAACAATCTGATTACAGATAATAATTTTTTATGTTAATTTGGTTTGTAATTGAAATAAAATGAAAAAAATAGTGTTATTATGCCATTTCACATGTATGATAATTCATTATATAGTCTACCGATTTTGTTTTTTTTAATTGAACTCTTTAAATATATAAAAATTGATGGACAATCTTAATTGATTTATGTTCAAAACTAATAGTCCAGTTTGTGCTCGTATATCAACTGACAGAGAGGGTGAAAAAGCAAGGAAATGAATATATAGTCAGACTTACAAAGCTAACCTCATTCATTGCTAAAACCATTAGACGTAGTCATAATGAAATAAAATAAATTTCCGTTTGATTAAATCGATCCTAATTCTTTAATTTCTTGTCCCCACCTAATTCATTGCTGAAAGTAGGGCTCTAGAGAGAGCTTTGTTTCAGTAAATTTTTCCAAAGTCAAGTATATAGTATTTGCATAAGTTTGCGTTGTTGTAATTTTTTCCATTTCCCAAATTAAGGCGACTATTTGTCATACTTGACTCCTGACCATATTGTAGACAATTTTATTGCTTTGTTTATGCAACTGGAATACGGCCAAATGGATAATAAATTCAGCCGAAATTAATGCCAAGTGAGAAACCAAATACTAATTGCAAAGAAGGAGTAAGGCTAAGGTAGCAGGACGAGATTGTTAAAAAAATTCTAGAATAACAGTCAACAAACACCAAATGAATTAACCGAAGTGCACTTAACGTAATTAAACAAATGGCAATGGGTAAGTATTTTCGATTATTGCAAAATCCATGAAGACCCAACCATAGGGAAGTGGACATTTGGCGACTTCGATTGAATGTTTTAGTAGAATTAATAATGTAAAGTAATGATGGAAAAGAAAATAAAAAATTAATAGGAGAATAGGAAACCGAAATGCTTAGTTCAAATATGCAGTATGAGATGGAACATCATTTAAATGTACTTGAAAAGAGTTGCAATCAAAAGGAGGCAATGCTTGTTTCAGCTGCGTCCCTGAAAGGACAACGGAAAAAGCAAATAATACTTAGAGATTTCTTTTTAAAATATCTAATATTATTACTGGATTGTATTTCAATTTCTATTCACATAAAAAAATTACTTAAACAGTGCGTCTATGGACTTTTTGCAACTCAGTCCATATTCAAATCGATGTTGATTTAAACATGGACATAGGTATATACATATATTAAACATGTATTTTGATTTTAATTTAATTAAATTTTGTAATAAATTTTAAGAAACACTTACCGAAATATTTATGTTTAGTAGGGAGAAGCGATTGAGAAGACGAAAATTGTCAAGCTTCTGAATAAGTTCCTGAAATCGTAAAAAGAAACATAAATACTATGGTTAGTTCTGAAATATTTAAATTTAAATCAACATATAAAGTATAAAATAATAAGAAAAATAAAAACGAAAAAAAGTTTTAATATAAATTGTTAAATTTAAACTTGAACTGAAAAGTCATATTTATCTCCACAGTCAGAATTCAGCCTACAGTGTTTAACTTCCAAACTTACGTCTTCACCATTCAATTTGAACAACGAAAGTAAAAGCTATAGCAGACAATCAATATCTCCAGATCATGTCGAAATAGGTACCATGAAGGGACCAAATTGACATTTTCTGTATAAAACTTCAATGAACTTGTACCAAACGCTGGTAAAAAACGTCGAATATAACCGGATGTCTAAATTGGATCAACAACCTAGCTATGTAAATGTGTCATACTCACGAAAATATATCACCTCGATACCACGAACTGAAGAGGGGTCGTTCAACAACCAACTCCATTAAAAATACCATTAAAAAAGTCAGTCCGTAAATAAACTTAAACCTGTTTATACTACAATAACATTCCTGAGGAATATATGGATACTGTATTGTATCAATATATGAGACAAAGCCATCAAGACTTTTTTAACAGTACTTTTAAATTAAAACTTATTGGATTTGGGGCAAAGATATGCAGTACTTCTTAATTTAAGAGAAGTAAGTATATATATATAAAAATATATATATATAAAAATGTAAATAAATGGAGTGGTCGAAATTAATAAACTCTAGATCGTTACATATATAGTGCTTCAGGAAAGACAGCCAAATAATGAAAGAGAAGAAAGTGAAAAGTAAAAACAACGAAAAAGAAAAATGAAAAAAGTGAAATAGAAAGTAGATAATGAATATAGTAGATAAATAAAAAGCGTTGTCTTTTAAGAGAAATAATTAAGGAGTAAATGAGAAGAAACAATCAGGTAGAAAGAAGAAATAAAATAGTAAGAAATAAATAAAATGATTGACCAAAAGAAATAGACCATAGATCGTTGTATTGTAAGGGATATAGAAAAAGAGTGAATAAGAAGAAAAAGTGAAATACGAAGGAATAAATAAAAGGAGTGACCAGAAGAAATAAACCTCACATAGTTACTTAAATTATCTTTTAACAGCTACAGGAAAATAGTAAGTGGAAGAAAAAAAATATAGAAAGAAAATGGTAGATTGAAAAATAAAAGAAAAAATAAACCTCAGATCTTTACATAATTGTCTTTTAATAGGGTAAAAGAAAAGGGTAAAGAGGAAGATAGAAAAATATAGAAACAATATAAAAGAGAATAAGAATAAAAAAGTAAAAGATGGATTGAATAATAGAAAAGTGATAGAGATAGAAAGAAGAAGAAATAAACTTCAGATATTTACTTATGTGTTCTTTAAAGGACTGAAAAAAGGTAAATAGGAAAATAGAAAAATATATAAATAATAAGTTAGAAAGAAAGGCTTAGAAAGAAAGGCTTAGAAAGAATAAGTGAAACAGAAAGAACTAAATAAGAGGATTTTCTGCCATCTTTTCTTGGTCAACGTGACAAACTCTAAATTTGCTTTCCTACTACAAACACTGGAATTTTTTTTTATCATTCTATTTGTAATTATATTATTTCATAAATGTATTCTTAAGCACTTTACATATAAGCGCGTCATCAATCTTTTAAATTTAGTAGGACAAACATTTAATACCTAAGGGTTTTGAGTTTATTTAAGTTTTTTAACAAAAATAAATTTTAAAAAATCTAAAGCAATTTTCCGTCACGGCTCACTTTAATGCACTTTAATTCATTGTCATCATTTTAATATTGGCAATAATTTCGTAATGGCAGCCTAGGCCACCCATAAAGCTTAATCAAATACACAATGCCTAAGCATTTATGTCTACGGGCGCGTAGTGCTGATCCTGTTGCCTGTTGCCGTTGCTGCTAATGCTGCACTTAATTTCCATCATTTATTCCCATGAATTTATTTTTTCACAAAAAATGCAACAAAAATGGAAAACAAAACCAAAAAAAAAACAAAAAACAGAACCAAAAGCAGAACAGATATGAAAATATTGGTGCATATCGGCGAAAAAAAGTCACTTCAGATTTTTCATGATTCTTGAGAGCTCAAGTTTTGCTTTATTTTTCTACATGAAACTCGCGTCGCTTACCATGCCAAGATGCGTTCGTCAACAACTTCAATTAAGCTAGATAGAGTAAAGCAACTAGTAACATTAACAATTGCAACACTACAACAACACTAGCAATTGCAACAGCAACAGCAACAACAGCAAAAACAATCAACAATTTCATAATATGTTCCAACAAAAGGAACAACATCAACAATTACTTTATACAACGATCATCATTATCAACATCGTCAGCTTCGGCTTCGTCTTCGGCGTCAGCATCAGCATCAATTTTAGTCTAAGCGTCAGTAACAGAGTTTACTTCATCCGCTGCTCCAGCGTCTTACCACATTGAGTCGTTCTGGTTTGGTTTGTCTTGGCCATGTTTGTGCGGCGTGGCTGTCATGCAACCGAGAATTGCATCACGAATTTTTATGGCTAAATAAAGAATTCAAGTTGAAAACTAAATCGAAACTTTTGGGCACTCGGCACTCGTGGCCAGTGTTTATTGTATACATCTTCCTTGGAGGGCTTCTTCCAACTGCTCCGCCGCTCTGTTGGCCTTTTGTTACTTCAACTGCACTTTTAAGCTTCAAGTCGAAATAAAAGCGAAATTCTTACCTGTGCATGGCCACTTATCGATATAATAAAACAACAACTACAACAATTATTACAACAACAATAACAACAAAAATGTACAACAATAACGAAAACACGTGTTTGTGATTGTTTATTTGATTATGTCATGTTTTGAGGGTTCCAAACGTGGTCTGAAATTGAACCTGCGAATAAAAAATCTGTAAATAAAAATTCTTAAAAAAATGAAAAAAAAATTAATAGAATTAAAATAGGAGAAGATTCCACAAAGTTGCTCATTCCATGTAAATGCTACAAGCTATTTTGGTATTAGGATTACTATATCAAAATAAAATTTTGATAAAAATTAATACATCCACCATATATCTATGCTTTTATGTTATAATGTAACTCAATCGATTTTTGCAAAGCTACCTTCTCAAAAAATAGACTCCCTCATCGTCCATTAATTTTTTTGCCCAAATATTGAATTATTTAACATTTTCATTGGATTGATGGAATATTTGTATTCTAGATCATATATACTATAGAAATTTCATAAAAGTTTAAAGAAAATAATGACATCATTAAATGCGAACTCATCACTTTAAACAAAAACACATTTTTAATACATTTTCATTTATAACAGATAATCCTAAAAGCGTCAAAAATCTTTAATTAAAATATATATTTCTTAATAAGTTATAGTTGACAAAAGTATAAAGAAAAATATTTTAAATATAGTTGAAAATATTATTTTCTCTTCCTTTTCTTTCCTATTATACCCCGTTGTTCCAGCTGTAGCTCGGGGTTGGTCTCGTAAAATCGCTGTTACTCTTGAAAATACTGCATTTCTTGTTATTTTATCCATTGCATTCCCTCTTCATTTCGCTTTTTCTGAAGCTTCTTCATTAAACGCTAACGTTAAGCTTCTAATAGAATTCTATTCCATAGTCTCTATTTCATGCATAAATAAGAGAAGAGAGAGGAAGAAGGTAAGAAAGTTTCCGACTCCGGCATTCGTAGTCCGAACTGAACTCGGTCTTATTTACAACATAAAATTTATTATGTTTCACGAAGACTTATTTCATGACTCTTAGATATACCATAATTGGTTCAAAAACTTAAGTTGGCGACAATCGATTTACTGTTGGATATGAAATCTATTACTCTTGGAAATAACACTTAAGCATTTTATATAATCTAAAACACAATTTCCATTTTTTTTAATCACAGTATAAATCATCTTATAGATATGTAATTACCCCTTCTAATAATAAATCAAATTTTTATTAATACTTAGTGATTCAAAGCCTTATGTGCCCAATAAACGCACTTTGTTTGGATTTAGTTTAATTGACAAAGACTACTCTCTTAGGCTATTTCTTACTATTACTGGTCAGAAAAACTAAAAAAATTGTTAAATAAATAGAACTGATATCTTTACTCTATCAATAGTTGCAAAAAAATAGAAATAAAAAATATTTCTAATTTGAGAAAAATTAAAAAGAAATAGAAGTTGAAAGAGAATTAGAAATTGAAATTGAAATGGTTGGAAAGGGACTAGACCCGTCGCTAAAAACTAAGTTTGGGGCTTACCTCATTTTTATTATAAATAGAAATAAGAGTTGAAGTAGAAACAATTGATAAAAAGAATAAAATAGAAAAATAGAAGTTGTAAGAGAATTACAAAATGATATTATTGAAGTTAGACTAAACCCGTGGCAAGAAACTAAATTTGGGACTTTGTCCAATTTTTGGTAAAAAAAGAAATAATACTAGAAGCAGAAATAGGAATTGGAATAAAAATTTGAATAGCAATAGAAATTGAAAGATAAATAAAAATTGAAGTTATTGGAAAGATACTAGACCTGTACCTAAAAACTAAGTTTGGAGCTAAATCACATTTCTATTACAAATAGAAATAAAACTAAAAGTAGAAATAAAAATAAAAGTTAAAATAGAAATCAAAATAAGAATAAAAATAAAAGTTGAAAGAGAATTACAAATATAAATTACTAAAATGGGACTAAACCCGTAGATAGAAACCAAGCTTGGGACTTTGTCTCATTTCTATTAGAAATAGAAATAAGAGTAGAAATAAAAGTGAAAACAAAAAAAGTAATAGAAATTAAAATAGAAATAGAAGTTGAAAGAGAATTACAAAATGAAATTATTGGATTGACACTAGATCCGTAGATAGAAACTAAGTTTGAGACTTACTCTATACTCTTAAAAGAATCTAACATGATAATTTCCTGTATTTAAGTTTTCACTTGTTGACACATGTCTTGTCAGATGATGAAATCTTATTATCTTATCTGCTTAGGAGATTGTGTTTGAGAAAACTTTGCTGTGTATATCGAAACTATCAAGTTTTCTATAGAAGAAGGACCTCAATTGGTGAAATTCCACATGTCTAAATTAAACTGCTGATGGCACTTTTTCTGGAAAGAAGTCTGCTGTGTATACCGAAACTATGACGTATTCTATGAAAAGAGGAAACTAATTGGTGCAATGCAATGTATTGAAGGTCTTCTACACATAGCATTGTGTTTAAGAAAATTTTTCCTATGCATTATAAAACTATCACGTTTTCTATAAAAGAAGGATCGAATGGGACTTTTTTGAGAAATGTGTGCTGTATATTTCAAAACTATGATGTACTCTATAAATAGTGGACCCCAGTTGGTATAATGCACCATATCTCAAGTCGTCTTCTAATTGCAATCGTTTTGGGAATACTGTTCTATGTGTACTAAATCTGCTGTCTTATTTTCTCTTCAATTTTCGAAACAGTTATTAGTTATTATATGATTCAAACTCTTCTAGTTCCAACTACTCCAATCACTTTAAAATCACATTGCATTGTTCCTTTTAAATGGATGAATTTATAGGTATTCATAGATATTCGTAGGTTTAATTTTTTGCTCCATTTTTAATTAATCACAAAACACAACTGATGTCGATTTGTACAGACATTAAAGTTCACCATAAAAACACAGACATATTTAATTTGGTGTCGGCAATTTTTGTGAATTTCAAGAAAAAATTGCCATCGATTATTGTTGGCGATAAAATCGTTTATTGGTTTTTATGAAATGCGTTGCATTTGCGCAGAGTTGCATTGGACTGCGTCAGATTAAATACCGATGGCAGGGTTAGCATAGTGCAATTGCAGGACTGAAGTGTTGCGTTGGTTTGAGGCGTAACAAGACGGGCGTTGTGGCAACTTGTAGGCTGCAACACTATTTTTGCGGCTTTATTAAGCGATAATTTACGGCAGTTGAATGTGGCAAACAGCAGTGATTAAAATCACAACAGGAGGTGATGCTTGCACTTGAAGCTGCAATTTCACGATTGCAGCAACTGATGAGGCACAACTTTTTATTGCTTTTGTCTATTATAATTGAGAAAATATTGTGTTGCTCTTCTACTTTTTTTTCCTTTTTCAACTTAACTTGAAACATATTTTATCAGTTGTTTAAGTCTTTGTTTTGTGCTTCTATGAAATGTTTAAAGATTTTATCACAAATTTCACAAAAGCCAAGCAACTATTGCCGCACTTCGACACTACAACAACTGCAAAATATACATTAAAAAAAACAAGTGGCAAGCCAAAAGTGTTTATCAGTGGAAAACGTCAAAAAAAATGAAAAAAAATTGAAAAAAATGACAAAAAGACAAATAAAGAAAAAGAACTGAAGTTACTTGGGCATAAAATAGTCAACAAGTTACCGTCATTTCAGCAAACAGTAGAGCCCCAAGGTACAAAAATGTAACTGCTGCCTTAATTTCACATGCCGCACACCAAGTGCAGCGCAGGAATTTCAAGCCCCGGTGCAATACTCACACATTCCGTGCTCCATACACGCTCACCCGGTGGACGCCTTTCAATTGTATTTGATATCTCACAAATTGCATATTTTTAGGCGATTTATGTTGCTGGCAACTCCGTAAATATGTTTTTGTTGCTATTGCAATAGCTATCGTTCACATAATGTTGTTGTTGTTGTTGTTGTTGTTGCTGCTGCTGTACAATATTTTCAACAATTTTATTTTCAATATTTTTTTTCGTTGTTTTGTAAGTTTTCATTACTCGTTACTCGTTGCTAGTTGGTAGTTGCTCGTTGGTAGTTTTGAGTTATGAAAATATTTGTGCATTGCTTTGGATTGCAAACATTTTTGTGTGTTCTGCTGAAATTCACTCCAACTAAAAAAATGTTGTAAATTCCGAGCTGTGAACAAAATGAACCTGTCATGATAGGCAAACTGATCAACAACAATACAAACGAAAAAGTGGGTGAACTTACTTTGCCTTTGGTATGTGGGGCAATATTTTAGATACATTTTTATAAATATTTGATTTTGGTTAGCAAAAAAAATATATTTTGTGTTTATGGTAAAACGAAAGGAATTCAGATAATATTTACAATAATTTTAAATACTTAGGATTGTATTGAATAAACATTGAGCGGTCTGAGCATTGCTTCGAAGCAGTAGGAATCACATATCTGACTTGGATACTTCAAATAAAATTACACAAATCCAGATATTACAAATTTTTGATAGAATAAACTTTAATACGCATGTAGTGATTACATTAGGCAGTAGCAGAAGGAATTGCATTTCTCAGTTTCCCTAACAATTCACTCTCGGCAATAAAGCAGTTGACAATTTTATAAAAAAAGGACCACTTATGCTTTTCATAGAATGCGAAAATTTTTAAAAAAAATTCATTCAAAAATTTATTTAAAAATCGAATGTTAACTGTTCGAGAATATCTTGGCAATTACAAGCCCAAAGGTATTCAAAATAACTCATTGAAGTCAGCAACAAAGTCTATAGTTTAAAAAGTCTACGTCTAAGTATGTCTGAACATACATTAATAATTGTTTTTGTCAGTGAATAGGCTCCTGCTTGTCACCAGTTTTCAAAGACAGGACTAAGTGATACTGGCAGCTGTAAATTTTAATACATAGCTAATAGCTTAGTTCTAGAGTGTGTAACCAAGCTCATGAAATGTGCTCATGGAAATGAGGTAACGGTCATGTGGGTTAAGAGACACATCGGTATTGAGCAAAACAAGAAGGCAGATGAACTTGCAAAGCAAGGATCAAGCCATAACTTCTGTGGCCGAGAACCCAGAATACCATTCAGTTACAACATGATGACCGCCTATGTCTATAAATGGATAACCTCACTTCATCTCAACAGATGAAGAGAGTTGAGCACTTGCAGACAAACCAAACTCATGTTGCCGAAACCGTGAGTCAGGGAAGCGATAAAAGTGCTTAGCTATCCACGGAGCACCCTAAGCTGGCTGGCCACACTAATTACTGGACATGGCAACTTCAATATATCACCTCAAAAAGACAACTTTTTCTGAAGAAGATACTTACAGACTATGTCTAGAAGAAAAGGAGACAGCGGTGCAAATATTGTGCCAAAGTCCAGCACTGGCAAATAGGAGTAAGACTGTCTTGGAGCAGCATTGGGTTGATGATGACTTGGCAGGCAACTTCAAGCTAAATGAGCTGCTTGCATTAACAAGAGTTGTAGTTATGCGAACGGAAAGTACTCCAGCTTTAACTCAATAACGACATCCGAGAATAGAAGGACGAAAAAGGACCCAAGTAGTTTCGTGGTCTACTTCGGCTAACAGTTAAGTGGGGGTACTTGTTGGACGTTGTGCTGTCCCAACGTCCCACAATAAGCATTAATTCCATATATATTATCTGGATACAAGCTATATAGCTGTTTATACGCATAAATTGTCATTCTTGTCATCTAAAAATATTGAAAGATCTTTGAAGCTCTTATAATACTGAATGAAAATATTATATACATATGTATAAATATTCAACTAATTTTTGTCTGATGATAAAACCACTCACAGTTGACCTTTGAATCCTTAAAAGCGGGCAATCAAAAAGAGTCAATTATTTATTTTATTTGAAAAATGCTGGTAAGTTACATTAAAACAGTGATTGATGGCACTATTACCATTTTAGGAAATATTAAAACCTATATAAATGGAACATAATTGTTAACATAAATTAGCTTGAATTTTTGATATAAATTCTTACAAAATCATACAAATTCAAATCCATAACAAAACAATTTGTAAGTTTGATGTTTTAATAGAAAGTTTCGTCTTCTACCTTTAATGTGGTTGTGATATGGACATTGTATAAAATTTTATCTTAATTTGAATAGCTGCTACATCGACTGACAGTAACTCAGTCAAAAGAGCCAGTAACTCCTTTGTAGTTACTTTATAAATTTGGTACAAAGAATGATAAGTGATTCTATCTTTCTGCACTTTATCTTCTACCTTTTATCATATATCCAATTTCGCACAAAAAAAGCGATTGTTAGACTTTTACAATATTCTGGATTAGGCAGGTAATCCAAATAAATTAATAGAGATGTTGTATTTAATGCCCAGATGCACTAACCGTAAAATTTTATTCTATATATCCGATATAGATGCAATAATAGTTTTGTATAAGAAAATTTTTTTACAAAGGCGCACTTAAGTTCTTGCTTCCAATAACTAATACATTTTTTTTAGATTTCGATAAAGTATTTTCTTTTTATGTCTATATGCGTTGTTTATATATAGAACAGATATAATATACTATACATTGTGACCGAAAAGTTTTCGGAGGTTCTCATTTAAAATTCGCGCGCTGTATATTTTTCGATATTTTAAGTTTATGTAGTTTGGCAGCACTGTCCTTAATTACTATGCCAAAAATGAGCGCGATCTGTCGGACAGTTCGTTTACGGCAGCTGTTGAAACCAGTTCACCTCAGTAGTGCGTTGCGAAAAAAACAATGGAAAAAAATATTGAACAAAGAGTTTGCATCAAATTTTGTTTTTCGAACGAAATTTCGTGTGCAGAATCGTTGCGAATGCTACAAAAGGCTTATGGGGAATCAGTTTTATCGAAAACTCAAGTTTATGAGTGGTACAAAGCCTTTCAGGACTGTCGTACGACCGTCGAAGACATGCCGCGTTCTGGACGACCTTCGACCTCTACCACCGACGAAAACATTGAAAAGGCAAAGGAAATCGTGTTCAAAAATCCTCATGTGAGTGTTAGAGAGATAGCACGAGAGCTAGGCATCGGTCGTGAGATGGCTCGTTTGATTTTGGTGGACAATTTGTGTATGCGACGTGTCAACGCCCGGCTTGTTCCGATTCACCTCAATTTGTTCAACATTATCAACGATTTTAAGGCCAAACATTCAATAAATACCATCGAACAGCCACCGTATTCACCTGATCTTGCACCGTGTGACTTTTTCCTGTTTCCCAACCTCAAATTACCACTCAGAGGAACGCGTTTTGAATCCATAGAAGACGTAAAACAGAATTCGCAGAGGGAACTCAAAGCCATACCGGAAAACGCCTATAAAAAATGTTTTGATGATTGGAAGAAACGTTGGCATTTGTGTATCGCTTCTAATGGAGCATATTTTGAAGGAGATAAAATAAATATTGATGAAGATTAAGAATTTTGCGTTTTATTTAAAATTTTCCGGAAACTTTTCGGTCACAATGTATATATATACGAAGTGTTACTATATATCTATATATATATACGAAGTGTTACTATATATCTATATATATATACGAAGTGTTACTATATATCTATATATATATACGAAGTGTTACTATATATCTATATATATATACGAAGTGTTATTATATATCTATATATATATATACTATATATTTATATATATATATACTATATATTTATATATATATATACTATATATTTATATATATATATACTATATATTTATATATAT